>NC_092823.1:13221930-13234430 GCF_023375885.2 Dermacentor andersoni | reverse complement strand
TGGAAAGATAATTATTATCCGTCGTAAAAAAGAAAAAAAAAGAAAGAAATCACATTTGAAATTATCATTGAAAGTGGCCACGTTTTTCGGGGCATGTCTTGATGAAATAATTTCAGTTCAGTTCAGCATGATTGGATTTCATCTTTTCCAGTATTCTCAGTACTCTCGTTGTAGTACCAATTGCCGGCAGATTTTTTTTTTAGTTGTTTAGAGTTATACATTCCTGAACGATGTTTTTCTTTTCCTCAAAGCTAGCCATAGAACCAGCGCTTTCTATAAAATCATGACAATAAGAATCCAGCATATCGGTTCATCTTCGGCGCGATTAAAGTTCGGGAACTGGCGATTTTTTATTGCCGTGATCAAGAAGGTTAACACCAGATAAGGCGTGATATTTCAGCATACCAGTCACGATATCTAATCGAATCTAAGATTGAAATGGCGTTCTGAATTCTTTCGGTTCCAGATAGAAAGAAACAGGAAAAAAAAAAAAAAAAAAGAAAGGATGTGATTGATTGCCATTCAAATCTGAAGACCGCGTGGAGAAAGTGTTCCGGTTTACATTCGGCAAATCAAAATGAACGGCTAAAATTAATCCATCGTCTGGTTTCATGCGCGAGATCACGTAAAAGGCAGCCATTCTTCTTAACATGGTTTCTCTCTTTTGCTCTCTCATTCGCGCACGGAAATTTCTTCGTACGGGAATTTTATGAAGCGAAGGCGGCTGCAGACCATTTTCTTTGTTTAGTTCATGTTCGTAGGCGCAAATTACAAACCTAACACTTGGAGCAACATTTCCACTACTCTAGAGGGGCATAAACTGTAGACAGTGCACGCTTTCTCATTTATCCAATCGCTCGCAAACACATTGCATTGCTAGTCTACAGTGGCAATACAAAGTGACGTTTCACCATGCACGTCGAAGTTCATTACCAGTACCGCGCCAGCATCGACCGGCCGGCGAAGCGACGAGCTCAGCAGCGCATGCGCAAGGCCCGACACCACCCCAACCGAGCTTCCCTGCTTATCGGAGAGAGCAAGTGCGCGTGAACACGGGCGCGTCTGAGTATCTGGATTTAAAAAAAAAAGAAAAAGAAAGCGTTTCCGAGATATTGACAAAGACAAGTGGTCGCGGTCGCTCTGAATCTTATCGTATTATAGAAAACGTGGGATGGCGGCGCTTCCTCGAGGGTCAGAAAGTACAATCGTCGAACTAGGTGGCAAGTGGAGTACATCCTTTTTCTTGGAACGGTTTGCAATTGACTGCTTGAATGTGCCGACCACGCGTCGCGGGTCGCGTATAGAGCCAACCGTTGGCAAGCACGCGTCTAGCGTAGCAGCAGAACCGATCGCGGTTGCGATAACCCATCGTTGGCAGCGAAAAAGAAAAACACCCACACGCAGTTTGTAGCAATAACCGTACAAATCAATGTGGTTTTAAATATAGCTTCACTGGTCACCCAAGAAGGGCACCGAAACTTTCTCATGACGCACACCGCTGTAGTCCACAAAGAACAAAGCGCACAAAATAGATATGATACAGCCGCACCGCATTATTTCGTGTTTTCACCATTTCATTACTTTCGTGTGCATGCGCGCTAGGGCCACGCAGGCCAGGAGTAAAAGGCACGAAAAGAAAAAAAAAAAATGGTACGCAATCCTAAGCTTTGACTTGACTGCTGTGGCACTCGCATTTGTGTTCTTTACCTTAGGCGAACGCAATGCGCAAACTGAACTGGAATTTCCAATAATGGAAATTCCTGTTTGGCTCATATTTGCGTTTTTCGCCCGAGCAAGCGCTTCACTGCACTACGCTTTGCCCCTTCAACGTGGCTACACTGCCCGGCAGGCGTGTTCTGCGTAGGGCCGAACCTGCAGGCAAAAAGCATGGGCGCCGCCATCTTGTTGAGAGCGGCGCCAGGGACACAATCGCGCCTAGCTCATTGAGTTTTCCCCCAAAACTGAAAAAAATTTGACTTCATTAAACGAGAAAGATGCCACGAGTGTCCCAACAAAAAGCTTTGAGGATTACCGAAGGGTAACTGAGGGCGACGCAACGGGCTCTGGAAAGAAGGATGATGGGTGTGGCGTCACGGGGGGATCGGAATAGAGCAGATTGGGGTGTGCGAGAACAAACGCTCGTTAATGACACCAAAGTTTAAACCAGGAAAAACAAATGGGCATGCGCAGGGCATGCAATCTGGGGGGAAGATAACCGGTGGCCATTAAGGGTTACAGACTGAATTCCGAGAGGAGGGAAGCGTAGCAGGGGGTGGCAGAAAGTTAGGAGGGCAGATTAGATTAGGGACTACATGGCGACAATCGGCACCTGACCGGGGTACTTGGAGGATCATGGGAGATGCCTTTGCCCTGCAGTGGGCGTAGCCAGGATGATGATGATGATGATGTTCATGATGAAAAGGTAGCAACAGGTCTTCGTAACATACAGGTTAGAAAGATGAGGCACCTTTTAACCCTTGAATATATTTCGCCACATTCGGGCATACGACAAGTTTGTTTTCGAGGCGCTCGGTCCCACTGCTGCGAAAATGTGTACACAAAGGCTGCACAGTAGTTGCCAGAAATCGGGCACTCTATTTTTCTTTCATAGGGAATCTTTCTTCCACTTGGGCAGCGGATTTCGGCGGCAGGGCGAGCTTGCGTGGGCGCGGTGGTTTACGGATCCAAGCGATAGTGAACTCCAAAATCCAGTGTTGGCTTTGAGTGGGATTCATATTGATTGCGAACCCCACGGCTAATCCTACCCCCCATCCCCCCAAGTGGCTCTTTACAGGAGACAATCATTCAGAGACATCGGACAAATAGGAATTCTGGTTCTTTCTTTTGCTTTCATTAATTTTTCTCGAAGCCCATAACTAGAAATTTGCTGGAGCGGCTGTCCCATTTGCGACGCAACAAGTGCGACGCTACACACAGATGGAGTGGCAGTTTAATTACTCTCGTGGTCCGCGAACCGGCATCGTTGCGTGTAGTATAGGAATGGTGCGTGTCAAGTCAGTGCTCGCGTTGAGCTTGTGCTCTTCATTTTGATTGAATGAAGTCTCACCTAAGTGAGCGGGGCCGATCCCGGAGGTAGTGCAATACCGGGCCGACCTGCGGCGGAGGTGAAGCAGGCTTCAAGCACTCCGCCAACTTCCAAAAATAGGTTTAATATCGTGGGTCCATATAGAACCCGTATCAGATATTAAGCTGATAAGAACAGAGGTTTTTGAAAAAATGCTTGTTACATTTTCCCAATGAAAGACGGTTTCATTGATGTGAATTTACTAGAGTTTGGTGTTTAGTTTTTGGGCAGGCATAGAGGTGTGTGTTTGTTTAGTGTTTGTTGGGTATTTTGGAAGTTTTTGTGCTGGCATAGAAGTGTGTGTTGGTGTAGTGTGTCTGCCTAGTGCTGTTCTTCACTTGGCTGCGATGTGCGCTGCATAGATGTCTCGTGATGCAGCGATTGTCTCGCTCACGGCGAGTTTCTTGAACAGCCGCAGGTATTTGCGGCTGCAGAAGCGGCGCATGATCCGGTCGTTTCGGGGATCCCACGATCCAAGTGCTCCGACGATGATGGCTTCCACGGTCACTTTCTGGAATTTCCGCAGCAGGTACTCCCGGACTGGCTGGTACTTCTCCTCCTTCCCCTGGCGGGCCGCGTTCAGGGCTGCAGGCCGGTTCTCGAACGGGCAGGTTACATCGATGATGATCGCCTCCTCGCCCCTGCAAAGCACAAGGTCAGGACGGAGATTAGTATTACCTACTGGTCGATTCTCGTGGGTGACAGTGAACTTGGCGGAGGCAGCGGCTTTCACTCGGTTCACGATCTGGTTGTGGCGGTTGGTGTATGCTTGACTGTGAGTCATGCAGTGACACAGGACATGTGGCAAGGTCTCTGGTTGACCGCCACAAATCCTACACCGTTGGTCCACGGCCGTAGCCCATGGCCTCGCTGCGTTCAGGGGAACGACATTGAGTCGGGCCCGGTGAACGAAACGCCAGTCGGCAAACCTCGTGAATTGGCCGGTACGTACAAAGTGGGAACTGCTCCGGTCGGCGGCAACGCACTCCATCACTTTCCCCTGACTGGGTTTTTGGTGGAGATCGTGATCTCGTGCGTTTGCCAGTGCCGTCCGGAGTGTCTTCACCACCTTAGTACGCTTCCTCGGGCCAAGTGTTATGTCACCCCTGGAGATACGGGGGCCGTCTTGTTCGAATTCCCAGGTGACACCAAGACGCCGAGAAGCCTTGCGGGCCTCCGTCCACACGGACTGGAGCTGCGTCGCCGTGGCCCGGAAGTCACCCTCAGTCTCGCCGCTCAGGTAGGCGTCCATGTCACCCGGTTCTGCAATGCGCCTCAGCCTTTTGCATGTCACGACGGTCAGCGCCTGCAGTGCCAGGTCCTGGACTTCAGTGTCTGCAGAGGAAAGAAGTTTGAAAGCATTGTCAATTCTGCAGATGTCACTGACTTCTGCCGCCACAGGAATGCCAATGGCACCCGCTGCGGAGCTACCGTATAGGTAGTCGTTAGCAGCGTTGGCAGGCAGGTAGAGGGTCCGCTTGATGAGTGGGCGAAGCGTGTCCAGGCGAGACCACTCTGCCTTACCAAGGGAGCCACACCTCATGGCAAAGTTGAGCGCCGGAAATACAAATGTTTTAACGGCGTCCAATCTCTGCCACGGGGCGAGCATCGAGGTAAGCAGGCGGCGACCCACGTTGATGGCTTCGTCCACGGTTGCCTGGTCCGGTAGTACCGAGAACCCGACTGGTCGCCCGAGGAAGTTGTGTGCCTCGAAGTCACTGATTGATGGGATTGGGGTGCCGTAGACCGTGAAGGTCGTAGGTCTTGTCCCCACGGGTGTCTTTCCGGAGAGGTGCAGTGACTTGCACTTCGTATCAGATATTAAGCTGATAAGAACAGATACTACACTTTGATCTTAGCCAAAAGGCCGAGAAGCGATGTCCTTCACTTCACTTCATTGTACTACTGCCTTGTGGGCGCCCTGCCGACATGGGTAACCTCAGCAACAGCGTGGGCAATATTATAAAATTCAGCCTGTGTACAGACTCAACGCTCCCTATCTCACGGATGAATTCGCAACGCCTCAGTCTTTCGCTGTTAACGAAACGCTGTCGCGTAGAAACGAGACCCGAGTGCAAGCTTGCTTGTAACGCGAAACCAACCAAGGCAACCTCGTAGAAAACGGAACAGGCGAGCGGAAAAAAAACGCGCCAGGGGAATGCTTACTTCCGTCTGAATGCGACCGCTCAAGGTGACCTTCCTTGAGGGCTTCGTTTCAAGCCCGTGTGCAATTGTAATATACTACGCGCATTTCCTTCATTTCTTTTTATTTACCGCAAGGCCCACTGAAAATTTTGATACGGCACAGGCCGGGACGGATCGCAACGTGTCGAATCGACCGGTAGAATTAGGTAGCATGCCCCATGTACGAAGACGAGCAACATAGAAGTGAATGACAAAATAAATATAGAAAACGCTGCACACTCCTTCCAACCGGAAACATAGAGGGGAGAAAGATCGCCATCTGAAACACAGGCATTGTAAAAAAAAAAAAAAAAAGTGCTACCTCATCATCTTTACCATTACCGTGTGTGTGTATGTATATATGCATGTGTGTGTGTGTGTTTGTGTATTTATATATATATATATATATATATATATATATATATATATATATATATATATATATATACGCACACATGCTAGCATAGCTTAAACGCAGCTGGAAAGCTCAGCCTTGCACAAGAACCACCCCCTGTCGCAAACCCCTTTGAAACATTCAAATGCCAAACACGAGTAGAGCGAGGTCGTTCGAACCTGGCGCCAAAACGCATTGGCGCCATCTGTGTACGGAACTAGGAAAACCTGCGGACTTTGCAATACAGAAAGAAAGGTAGATGGCGCGAGCTAACGCTCCATTGCATACTAAGAACGAGAGTTAGTGAATAATGGCAGAAACGTCTTGGGAAGAGAAAAAAAAAAAACACGCAAAAGTTGTTGGCTTGTGCAAGCACTCTATGTTACAGCGATTAAAGAGCATAGCATCTTCTACAACAGCAGCTACAAAAAGAAGAAGAACGTGAGAGAGGGAGAGAGACAGGCGTGTTTCTTTGGAATGCAGAGCATGCAGCACATACTATAAAGTGCCAAAGAGACGGGGAAAGCAGATGGCGCGAAGGTGTATGTCCTCAAAGCTTGAAAGCAATTTCTAAATTACATGTACCGAAGTCCACCTACTCTCATCAGGTTGCTCCCGCCTCCAGTTGCGTTTAAAGTGAAATTACAGTCGCCTCAAAGGCAGACAGAGAGAGAGTGAAAATAGGTACACTTGCTTCGCGCAGCTGCAGCCGTTCAAATTTTACAGCAAGAGCACTCCCGAAAGCACAAAGTCCGCTGCCGCCTGGGCGCAATGCGCTCGCTTCAGTAAATTGCCGTGCTGGCCTCGGCAACCAAGAGGTGTAGTGCGGCAGACTGCTGCATTGTAGCACACCGCAAACCGTGCAGACGTAAGCGATCGCCTCGACATCGCTGCGAGCGCTCGAAGAGACAAAGTCCGAAACCACGTGTGCCGGGGCGGTGCGAGCGCGACGCCTTTGACGCAACTTTTGCGTACAAGCCGCCGCACCGCCACGACGGAATCGCTGGCATCCCGCACGCAGCTGCATTGTGTCACGCCGGCAATCGTTGAAACACCACGCAGTCGTCGGCGTCGGCCCCGACATGGTTGCGAGCGCTGGAAGAGACAAAGTCCGAAACCGCGTGTGCCGGGGCGGCGCGAGCGCGACGCCTTTGACGCAACTTTTGCGTACAAGCCGCCGCACGGACACGACGGAGCCGGTGTCACCCTGCAGAGGGCTGCACTATAGCACGCCGGGAACCGGCAAAGAACCGCGCAGACGTCGTCGTTGGCCGCGGCGTTGCCGCGAGCACGCGAAGAGACAAAGTCCGAAACGACGTCAGCCGGGGCGTCGAGCACGCCGCCCGCACTGTTCGCACGCGTGCTCGGAAATGGCGAAGGGGCCGCGCTAGCGTGCCTTGAATCGGTGAGCGGCGGTACCGCGGCGATCGCCAGAGCTCGAATCCGCCCTGCAAAAGCCAAATATTGGCGCTCGGCTCGGCGCAGTACGCCGCCGCGTCGCACGAGTACGGCCCCATGGAGGTCTGGGCACTTATCGCTGCTACTGTAAGGGGCCGTACGGCCCCGGCCGACATTGTACCGTAGTGCGATTTTCGTCTTGCGCGTGCTCGTGGCGGTGTCCGCGCACCGTTCCGACGTCGACAATCGTGCCCACGACTACGCGAGCGCTGGAAGAGACAAAGTCCGAAACCGCGTGTGCCGGGGCGGCGCGAGCGCGACGCCTTTGACGCAACTTTTGCGTACAAGCCGCCGCACGGACACGACGGAGCCGGTGTCGCCCTGCAGAGGGCTGCACTATAGCACGCCGGGAACCGGCAAAGAACCGCGCAGACGTCGTCGTTGGCCGCGGCGTTGCCGCGAGCACGCGAAGAGACAAAGTCCGAAACGACGTCAGCCGGGGCGTCGAGCACGCCGCCCGCACTGTTCGCACGCGTGCTCGGAAATGGCGAAGGGGCCGCGCTAGCGTGCCTTGAATCGGTGAGCGGCGGTACCGCGGCGATCGCCAGAGCTCGAATCCGCCCTGCAAAAGCCAAATATTGGCGCTCGGCTCGGCGCAGTACGCCGCCGCGTCGCACGAGTACGGCCCCATGGAGGTCTGGGCACTTATCGCTGCTACTGTAAGGGGCCGTACGGCCCCGGCCGACATTGTACCGTAGTGCGATTTTCGTCTTGCGCGTGCTCGTGGCGGTGTCCGCGCACCGTTGCGACGTCGACAATCGTGCCCACGACTACGCGAGCGCTGGAAGAGACAAAGTCCGAAACCGCGTGTGCCGGGGCGGCGCGAGCGCGACGCCTTTGACGCAACTTTTGCGTACAAGCCGCCGCACGGCCACGACGGAGCCGGTGTCACCCTGCAGAGGGCTGCACTGTAGCACGCCGGGAACCGGCAAAGAACCGCGCAGACGTTGTCGTTGGCCGCGGCGTTGCCGCGAGCACGCGAAGAGACAAAGTCCGAAACGACGTCAGCCGGGGCGTCGAGCACGCCGCCCGCACTGTTCGCACTCGTGCTCGGAAATGGCGAAGGGGCCGTGCTAGCGTGCCTCGAATCGATCGGCCGGGGGCCCCGTAGGGCGACAGACAGGCAATTGTGCAGGAAACCGTACTGGCCATTGGCGAGAAATTGCCGTTCGCGCATTCGGTGGACGCGCTGCGCTTTCACGACTTCGGCATTGTGCTGCCGACGTAAGCTTTCAATCTTGCTCGCGGCGTTACGAGGCGGCACGATTTTCGCCAAACGCTCGTCGAAAGTGGCACGAGTACGGCCCCATGGAGGTCTGGGTACTTATCGCTGCTATTATATGGGGGTCCCAGAGAGCAGTCGCCCCCAAAGCGACCTGGGTGTTTGATATGCGGCGGGCTTCGTGCCCGTCAAGCGTGTCCCCGGTATCGCTCCCGTGGATCCCACAGCTGACGTCTGCAGCCTCATCCGCTTGATGCGTTAGGGGCTGGTTGTCGGACGACGCTTTTTCCACGATATCGAAGTGTGTTCCGCATCGTCCTCGGACGAATCAAATACGAAAGCGCCGAAGGCGCGGGCGTGACCCGTCGCCTAGCGGCTTTGCCGTCTCGGCTACGTTGCAAGTGTCGGTCGGTCCACCAGTGCTGCGGGCTCGAGAGAAACCGCAAGCCGCGATCGAGTCGACACAACCGGTCTATCGAGAATGTTGCGTGCTTCTTGCCGCGTGGCGATACCCGGCCCTGCGGGGAGGGCGCCGTAGCGAGCTCGAACGCCGTCGTCTCGGACTGTGCAAAGTGCTACCCTTTGCGAGAACGAAGCGTGTTGGGGCGCCTGAAGGTGGCCTCGGCATCGCAAAAACGGCGTCCGGCCTGCTTGATAGGCTGGACGCGCAGTTGAACGATTACCTGGTTGATCCTGCCAGTAATCATATGCTTGTCTCAAAGATTAAGCCATGCATGTCTAAGTACATGCCGAAATAAGGCGAAACCGCGAATGGCTCATTAAATCAGTTATGGTTCCTTAGATCGTTTCTTCCTACTTGGATAACTGTGGCAATTCTAGAGCTAATACATGCAGTGAGCCTGAAGCCCTTTGGGCGACGGGTGCTTTTATTAGACCAAGATCGATCGGGTTTCGGCCCGTATTGTGTGGTGACTCTGGATAACTTTGTGCTGATCGCATGGCCACGAGCCGGCGACGTTTCTTTCAAGTGTCTGCCTTATCAACTTTCGATGGTAGGTTACTTGCTTACCATGGTTGTTACGGGTAACGGAGAATCAGGGTTCGATTCCGGAGAGGGAGCCTGAGAAACGGCTACCACATCCAAGGAAGGCAGCAGGCGCGCAAATTACCCACTCCCGGCACGGGGAGGTAGTGACGAAAAATAACAATACGGGACTCTTTTGAGGCCCCGTAATTGAAATGAGTACACTCTAAATCCTTTAACGAGGATCAATTGGAGGGCAAGTCTGGTGCCAGCAGCCGCGGTAATTCCAGCTCCAATAGCGTATACTAAAGCTGCTGTGGTTAAAAAGCTCGTAGTTGGATCTCAGTTCCAGACGAGTAGTGCATCTACCCGATGCGACGGCTCGGACTGAACATCATGCCGGTCCTTTCTTGGTGCACTTCATTGTGTGCCTCGAGAAGGCCGGTGCTTTTACTTTGAAAAAATTAGAGTGCTCAACGCAGGCGAGTCGCCTGAATAAACTTGCATGGAATAATAGAACAAGACCTCGTTTCTGTTCTGTTGGTTTTTGGAATACGAGGTAATGATTAAGAGGGACAGACGGGGGCATTCGTATTGCGGCGCTAGAGGTGAAATTCTTGGACCGTCGCAAGACGAACTACTGCGAAAGCATTTGCCAAGAATGTTTTCTTTGATCAAGAACGAAAGTCAGAGGTTCGAAGGCGATCAGATACCGCCCTAGTTCTGACCATAAACGATGCCAACCAGCGATCCGCCTGAGTTACTCAAATGACTCGGCGGGCAGCTTCCGGGAAACCAAAGTGTTTGGGTTCCGGGGGAAGTATGGTTGCAAAGCTGAAACTTAAAGGAATTGACGGAAGGGCACCACCAGGAGTGGAGCCTGCGGCTTAATTTGACTCAACACGGGAAAACTTACCCGGCCCGGACACTGGGAGGATTGACAGATTGAGAGCTCTTTCTTGATTCGGTGGATGGTGGTGCATGGCCGTTCTTAGTTGGTGGAGCGATTTGTCTGGTTAATTCCGATAACGAACGAGACTCTAGCCTATTAAATAGGTGCGGGGTTCCCAGCACCTTACAACCTTCTTAGAGGGACAAGCGGCTCCTAGCCGCACGAAACAGAGCAATAACAGGTCTGTGATGCCCTTAGATGTCCGGGGCCGCACGCGCGCTACACTGAAGGAAGCAGCGTGTCTTTATCCCTGTCTGAAAAGACTGGGTAACCCGTGGAACTTCTTTCGTGATTGGGATAGGGGCTTGCAATTGTTCCCCTTGAACGAGGAATTCCCAGTAAGCGCGAGTCATAAGCTCGCGTTGATTACGTCCCTGCCCTTTGTACACACCGCCCGTCGCTACTACCGATTGAATGATTTAGTGAGGTCTTCGGACCGATGTCCGGCGCGGCCTTTCGGTTGCGCCGGTCTGTTGGAAAGATGACCAAACTTGATCATTTAGAGGAAGTAAAAGTCGTAACAAGGTTTCCGTAGGTGAACCTGCGGAAGGATCATTACCGGATTGTGAAGGGTGGCGAGCGCCATTGTTTCTACCCCGTGTGGGTGAAGCAGCTCGCTGCGCCCGACGCTTTCCGCCGCTGGCCCCGCTTGGACGCGGGGACGGCTATACCCGAACATGCCGGGGACTGCCTGAATTTTGAGGGGCGCCCCGTGCCAAATTTGTTGCGCCCAGTGGACGCCGGCTGCAACCTTGGACGGTTGGCTTGGCCGCGCCCGCGGGTAGAAACGGCGTAACGCACACTGGGTGGGCTTTCTGTCCGCTTTGGCGCTCTTGCGCGGAATGGGAGTAAGACGACCCGACCTGCTGCTTTGCCCAGTACGAGGGGAACGGCGAAGCGTGCGGTCGGTCAAGGAACTGACGGTCGAGAGCTAATGCCGCTGCCGCTTAGTACACACACGGAACCGTGGTGCGAGCGCTCTCCCGTCCTCCGCGGCAAACGCTGCCGAGTCTGAAAAGGCTGGCGGCTGCCGGTCGCTTCCTGCGGCGAGTATGGAGTAACGACCCGACTTTGTTGCCGCCCAAGTACTAAAGGAACGGTGTGGCGCTCGGTCGGTCATGGAACTGTCGGTATGAGGGTGCGGCTGCCAAGTACGGAAGGAACCGTGGCCTAAAGTGCTCTCCCGTCCTCCGCGGCAAATGCCACCGAGTCCGAAAGGGCCGGAGGCTGCCGGTCGGCTCCTGCTCGTGACGCGCGAGGTGTCGAGATCGCGGTTTAATGCGACGACGTCTGCAGGCTATTCGCCCGCCGCCGAGGGAAAGGCGGCGTTGCTGCGAAGTACCGAAGGAAACGCGGCTTTGCTACGTCGGAAGCGTTCTGCGGTTAGCGGACTTGTGCGCTTTGGGAAGGCGCCGCACGTCGAAAGAGGAAGTACTGACAGACGAGGGACTGTAGTCCCGGATTCGAACGCACTTGCGGCCAGGCCCTTGCTGGCTTCGTCTTCCGCCTCAAGTAGACTTGTTGTGGCGCCGGCGCAGGGAGCCGTCCCTGGCACTGGCCGAGTGGTTTTGGAGAGCTGCGCGAGTACGCGCGCCGGGCTCTTGTCTTTCGTCTCAAGTAGGCTGTTGGATCAACAGCGGTTATGCTGCGGCGATCTGCCGATGCGAAAGTGTGTGTGTGTTTGAGGCCCTTCTATGAACCTACTGCTGACTGAAGCGAAGCACGTCGATGGGGGTGAAGCCCTGCCCGTGGCCGTGTAGCCGTTAAAGACTCCACAGCGGCTTAGCCCTAATCATGGCTCTGTCGCTCTTTGCAATTTTTAGTGGAGCGATGTGAACGTGCACACGAGACACACGGGTCCGGTGGTTGGATGGCAGGTAAAACCGGCTTCGAGTGCGCGCAAACGGCATAAGCTACCTCGAGGGCAAGCGAGGAAGGCGTGGGCGCAAAACACACGCGCGAGTAGCAGGAGTGGAGTGCCATTAGGCTTTCAGCTGCTGAGACGCGGCCGCCGAAAGAGCGAGACTGGAGGAGCGCACGCCGAAAGGCGCTCTTCGAAACCACACACAGGGAGACGCCACGTGCCTAAAACCCTGGTTGTACTGTACTGAATTGAACAAACTATTTTTCACGACTCTAAGCGGTGGATCACTCGGTTCTCGGGTCGATGAAGAACGCAGCCAGCTGCGAGACTTGGTGTGAATTGCAGGACACACTGAG
>NC_092823.1:13201930-13214430 GCF_023375885.2 Dermacentor andersoni | reverse complement strand
TGAACGATGTTTTTCTTTTCCTCAAAGCTAGCCATAGAACCAGCGCTTTCTATAAAATCATGACAATAAGAATCCAGCATATCGGTTCATCTTCGGCGCGATTAAAGTTCGGGAACTGGCGATTTTTTATTGCCGTGATCAAGAAGGTTAACACCAGATAAGGCGTGATATTTCAGCATACCAGTCACGATATCTAATCGAATCTAAGATTGAAATGGCGTTCTGAATTCTTTCGGTTCCAGATAGAAAGAAACAGAAAAAAAAAAAAAAAAAAGAAAGGATGTGATTGATTGCCATTCAAATCTGAAGACCGCGTGGAGAAAGTGTTCCGGTTTACATTCGGCAAATCAAAATGAACGGCTAAAATTAATCCATCGTCTGGTTTCATGCGCGAGATCACGTAAAAGGCAGCCATTCTTCTTAGCATGGTTTCTCTCTTTTGCTCTCTCATTCGCGCACGGAAATTTCTTCGTACGGGAATTTTATGAAGCGAAGGCGGCTGCAGACCATTTTCTTTGTTTAGTTCATGTTCGTAGGCGCAAATTACAAACCTAACACTTGGAGCAACATTTCCACTACTCTAGAGGGGCATAAACTGTAGACAGTGCACGCTTTCTCATTTATCCAATCGCTCGCAAACACATTGCATTGCTAGTCTACAGTGGCAATACAAAGTGACGTTTCACCATGCACGTCGAAGTTCATTACCAGTACCGCGCAAGCATCGACCGGCCGGCGAAGCGACGAGCTCAGCAGCGCATGCGCAAGGCCCGACACCACCCCAACCGAGCTTCCCTGCTTATCGGAGAGAGCAAGTGCGCGTGAACACGGGCGCGTCTGAGTATCTGGATTTAAAAAAAAAAGAAAAAGAAAGCGTTTCCGAGATATTGACAAAGACAAGTGGTCGCGGTCGCTCTGAATCTTATCGTATTATAGAAAACGTGGGATGGCGGCGCTTCCTCGAGGGTCAGAAAGTACAATCGTCGAACTAGGTGGCAAGTGGAGTACATCCTTTTTCTTGGAACGGTTTGCAATTGACTGCTTGAATGTGCCGACCACGCGTCGCGGGTCGCGTATAGAGCCAACCGTTGGCAAGCACGCGTCTAGCGTAGCAGCAGAACCGATCGCGGTTGCGATAACCCATCGTTGGCAGCGAAAAAGAAAAACACCCACTCGCAGTTTGTAGCAATAACCGTACAAATCAATGTGGTTTTAAATATAGCTTCACTGGTCACCCAAGAAGGGCACCGAAACTTTCTCATGACGCACACCGCTGTAGTCCACAAAGAACAAAGCGCACAAAATAGATATGATACAGCCGCACCGCATTATTTCGTGTTTTCACCATTTCATTACTTTCGTGTGCATGCGCGCTAGGGCCACGCAGGCCAGGAGTAAAAGGCACGAAAAAAAAAAAAAAAAAAAATGGTACGCAATCCTAAGCTTTGACTTGACTGCTGTGGCACTCGCATTTGTGTTCTTTACCTTAGGCGAACGCAATGCGCAAACTGAACTGGAATTTCCAATAATGGAAATTCCTGTTTGGCTCATATTTGCGTTTTTCGCCCGAGCAAGCGCTTCACTGCACTACGCTTTGCCCCTTCAACGTGGCTACACTGCCCGGCAGGCGTGTTCTGCGTAGGGCCGAACCTGCAGGCAAAAAGCATGGGCGCCGCCATCTTGTTGAGAGCGGCGCCAGGGACACAATCGCGCCTAGCTCATTGAGTTTTCCCCCAAAACTGAAAAAAATTTGACTTCATTAAACGAGAAAGATGCCACGAGTGTCCCAACAAAAAGCTTTGAGGATTACCGAAGGGTAACTGAGGGCGACGCAACGGGCTCTGGAAAGAAGGATGATGGGTGTGGCGTCACGGGGGGATCGGAATAGAGCAGATTGGGGTGTGCGAGAACAAACGCTCGTTAATGACACCAAAGTTTAAACCAGGAAAAACAAATGGGCATGCGCAGGGCATGCAATCTGGGGGGAAGATAACCGGTGGCCATTAAGGGTTACAGACTGAATTCCGAGAGGAGGGAAGCGTAGCAGGGGGTGGCAGAAAGTTAGGAGGGCAGATTAGATTAGGGACTACATGGCGACAATCGGCACCTGACCGGGGTACTTGGAGGATCATGGGAGATGCCTTTGCCCTGCAGTGGGCGTAGCCAGGATGATGATGATGATGATGTTCATGATGAAAAGGTAGCAACAGGTCTTCGTAACATACAGGTTAGAAAGATGAGGCACCTTTTAACCCTTGAATATATTTCGCCACATTCGGGCATACGACAAGTTTGTTTTCGAGGCGCTCGGTCCCACTGCTGCGAAAATGTGTACACAAAGGCTGCACAGTAGTTGCCAGAAATCGGGCACTCTATTTTTCTTTCATAGGGAATCTTTCTTCCACTTGGGCAGCGGATTTCGGCGGCAGGGCGAGCTTGCGTGGGCGCGGTGGTTTACGGATCCAAGCGATAGTGAACTCCAAAATCCAGTGTTGGCTTTGAGTGGGATTCATATTGATTGCGAACCCCATGGCTAATCCTACCCCCCATCCCCCCAAGTGGCTCTTTACAGGAGACAATCATTCAGAGACATCGGACAAATAGGAATTCTGGTTCTTTCTTTTGCTTTCATTAATTTTTCTCGAAGCCCATAACTAGAAATTTGCTGGAGCGGCTGTCCCATTTGCGACGCAACAAGTGCGACGCTACACACAGATGGAGTGGCAGTTTAATTACTCTCGTGGTCCGCGAACCGGCATCGTTGCGTGTAGTATAGGAATGGTGCGTGTCAAGTCAGTGCTCGCGTTGAGCTTGTGCTCTTCATTTTGATTGAATGAAGTCTCACCTAAGTGAGCGGGGCCGATCCCGGAGGTAGTGCAATACCGGGCCGACCTGCGGCGGAGGTGAAGCAGGCTTCAAGCACTCCGCCAACTTCCAAAAATAGGTTTAATATCGTGGGTCCATATAGAACCCGTATCAGATATTAAGCTGATAAGAACAGAGGTTTTTGAAAAAATGCTTGTTACATTTTCCCAATGAAAGACGGTTTCATTGATGTGAATTTACTAGAGTTTGGTGTTTAGTTTTTGGGCAGGCATAGAGGTGTGTGTTTGTTTAGTGTTTGTTGGGTATTTTGGAAGTTTTTGTGCTGGCATAGAAGTGTGTGTTGGTGTAGTGTGTCTGCCTAGTGCTGTTCTTCACTTGGCTGCGATGTGCGCTGCATAGATGTCTCGTGATGCAGCGATTGTCTCGCTCACGGCGAGTTTCTTGAACAGCCGCAGGTATTTGCGGCTGCAGAAGCGGCGCATGATCCGGTCGTTTCGGGGATCCCACGATCCAAGTGCTCCGACGATGATGGCTTCCACGGTCACTTTCTGGAATTTCCGCAGCAGGTACTCCCGGACTGGCTGGTACTTCTCCTCCTTCCCCTGGCGGGCCGCGTTCAGGGCTGCAGGCCGGTTCTCGAACGGGCAGGTTACATCGATGATGATCGCCTCCTCGCCCCTGCAAAGCACAAGGTCAGGACGGAGATTAGTATTACCTACTGGTCGATTCTCGTGGGTGACAGTGAACTTGGCGGAGGCAGCGGCTTTCACTCGGTTCACGATCTGGTTGTGGCGGTTGGTGTATGCTTGACTGTGAGTCATGCAGTGACACAGGACATGTGGCAAGGTCTCTGGTTGACCGCCACAAATCCTACACCGTTGGTCCACGGCCGTAGCCCATGGCCTCGCTGCGTTCAGGGGAACGACATTGAGTCGGGCCCGGTGAACGAAACGCCAGTCGGCAAACCTCGTGAATTGGCCGGTACGTACAAAGTGGGAACTGCTCCGGTCGGCGGCAACGCACTCCATCACTTTCCCCTGACTGGGTTTTTGGTGGAGATCGTGATCTCGTGCGTTTGCCAGTGCCGTCCGGAGTGTCTTCACCACCTTAGTACGCTTCCTCGGGCCAAGTGTTATGTCACCCCTGGAGATACGGGGGCCGTCTTGTTCGAATCCCCAGGTGACACCAAGACGCCGAGAAGCCTTGCGGGCCTCCGTCCACACGGACTGGAGCTGCGTCGCCGTGGCCCGGAAGTCACCCTCAGTCTCGCCGCTCAGGTAGGCGTCCATGTCACCCGGTTCTGCAATGCGCCTCAGCCTTTTGCATGTCACGACGGTCAGCGCCTGCAGTGCCAGGTCCTGGACTTCAGTGTCTGCAGAGGAAAGAAGTTTGAAAGCATTGTCAATTCTGCAGATGTCACTGACTTCTGCCGCCACAGGAATGCCAATGGCACCCGCTGCGGAGCTACCGTATAGGTAGTCGTTAGCAGCGTTGGCAGGCAGGTAGAGGGTCCGCTTGATGAGTGGGCGAAGCGTGTCCAGGCGAGACCACTCTGCCTTACCAAGGGAGCCACACCTCATGGCAAAGTTGAGCGCCGGAAATACAAATGTTTTAACGGCGTCCAATCTCTGCCACGGGGCGAGCATCGAGGTAAGCAGGCGGCGACCCACGTTGATGGCTTCGTCCACGGTTGCCTGGTCCGGTAGTACCGAGAACCCGACTGGTCGCCCGAGGAAGTTGTGTGCCTCGAAGTCACTGATTGATGGGATTGGGGTGCCGTAGACCGTGAAGGTCGTAGGTCTTGTCCCCACGGGTGTCTTTCCGGAGAGGTGCAGTGACTTGCACTTCGTATCAGATATTAAGCTGATAAGAACAGATACTACACTTTGATCTTAGCCAAAAGGCCGAGAAGCGATGTCCTTCACTTCACTTCATTGTACTACTGCCTTGTGGGCGCCCTGCCGACATGGGTAACCTCAGCAACAGCGTGGGCAATATTATAAAATTCAGCCTGTGTACAGACTCAACGCTCCCTATCTCACGGATGAATTCGCAACGCCTCAGTCTTTCGCTGTTAACGAAACGCTGTCGCGTAGAAACGAGACCCGAGTGCAAGCTTGCTTGTAACGCGAAACCAACCAAGGCAACCTCGTAGAAAACGGAACAGGCGAGCGGAAAAAAAACGCGCCAGGGGAATGCTTACTTCCGTCTGAATGCGACCGCTCAAGGTGACCTTCCTTGAGGGCTTCGTTTCAAGCCCGTGTGCAATTGTAATATACTACGCGCATTTCCTTCATTTCTTTTTATTTACCGCAAGGCCCACTGAAAATTTTGATACGGCACAGGCCGGGACGGATCGCAACGTGTCGAATCGACCGGTAGAATTAGGTAGCATGCCCCATGTACGAAGACGAGCAACATAGAAGTGAATGACAAAATAAATATAGAAAACGCTGCACACTCCTTCCAACCGGAAACATAGAGGGGAGAAAGATCGCCATCTGAAACACAGGCATTGTAAAAAAAAAAAAAAAAAGTGCTACCTCATCATCTTTACCATTACCGTGTGTGTGTATGTATATATGCATGTGTGTGTGTGTGTTTGTGTATTTATATATATATATATATATATATATATATATATATATATATATATATATATACGCACACATGCTAGCATAGCTTAAACGCAGCTGGAAAGCTCAGCCTTGCACAAGAACCACCCCCTGTCGCAAACCCCTTTGAAACATTCAAATGCCAAACACGAGTAGAGCGAGGTCGTTCGAACCTGGCGCCAAAACGCATTGGCGCCATCTGTGTACGGAACTAGGAAAACCTGCGGACTTTGCAATACAGAAAGAAAGGTAGATGGCGCGAGCTAACGCTCCATTGCATACTAAGAACGAGAGTTAGTGAATAATGGCAGAAACGTCTTGGGAAGAGAAAAAAAAAAAACACGCAAAAGTTGTTGGCTTGTGCAAGCACTCTATGTTACAGCGATTAAAGAGCATAGCATCTTCTACAACAGCAGCTACAAAAAGAAGAAGAACGTGAGAGAGGGAGAGAGACAGGCGTGTTTCTTTGGAATGCAGAGCATGCAGCACATACTATAAAGTGCCAAAGAGACGGGGAAAGCAGATGGCGCGAAGGTGTATGTCCTCAAAGCTTGAAAGCAATTTCTAAATTACATGTACCGAAGTCCACCTACTCTCATCAGGTTGCTCCCGCCTCCAGTTGCGTTTAAAGTGAAATTACAGTCGCCTCAAAGGCAGACAGAGAGAGAGTGAAAATAGGTACACTTGCTTCGCGCAGCTGCAGCCGTTCAAATTTTACAGCAAGAGCACTCCCGAAAGCACAAAGTCCGCTGCCGCCTGGGCGCAATGCGCTCGCTTCAGTAAATTGCCGTGCTGGCCTCGGCAACCAAGAGGTGTAGTGCGGCAGACTGCTGCATTGTAGCACACCGCAAACCGTGCAGACGTAAGCGATCGCCTCGACATCGCTGCGAGCGCTCGAAGAGACAAAGTCCGAAACCACGTGTGCCGGGGCGGTGCGAGCGCGACGCCTTTGACGCAACTTTTGCGTACAAGCCGCCGCACCGCCACGACGGAATCGCTGGCATCCCGCACGCAGCTGCATTGTGTCACGCCGGCAATCGTTGAAACACCACGCAGTCGTCGGCGTCGGCCCCGACATGGTTGCGAGCGCTGGAAGAGACAAAGTCCGAAACCGCGTGTGCCGGGGCGGCGCGAGCGCGACGCCTTTGACGCAACTTTTGCGTACAAGCCGCCGCACGGACACGACGGAGCCGGTGTCACCCTGCAGAGGGCTGCACTATAGCACGCCGGGAACCGGCAAAGAACCGCGCAGACGTCGTCGTTGGCCGCGGCGTTGCCGCGAGCACGCGAAGAGACAAAGTCCGAAACGACGTCAGCCGGGGCGTCGAGCACGCCGCCCGCACTGTTCGCACGCGTGCTCGGAAATGGCGAAGGGGCCGCGCTAGCGTGCCTTGAATCGGTGAGCGGCGGTACCGCGGCGATCGCCAGAGCTCGAATCCGCCCTGCAAAAGCCAAATATTGGCGCTCGGCTCGGCGCAGTACGCCGCCGCGTCGCACGAGTACGGCCCCATGGAGGTCTGGGCACTTATCGCTGCTACTGTAAGGGGCCGTACGGCCCCGGCCGACATTGTACCGTAGTGCGATTTTCGTCTTGCGCGTGCTCGTGGCGGTGTCCGCGCACCGTTCCGACGTCGACAATCGTGCCCACGACTACGCGAGCGCTGGAAGAGACAAAGTCCGAAACCGCGTGTGCCGGGGCGGCGCGAGCGCGACGCCTTTGACGCAACTTTTGCGTACAAGCCGCCGCACGGACACGACGGAGCCGGTGTCGCCCTGCAGAGGGCTGCACTATAGCACGCCGGGAACCGGCAAAGAACCGCGCAGACGTCGTCGTTGGCCGCGGCGTTGCCGCGAGCACGCGAAGAGACAAAGTCCGAAACGACGTCAGCCGGGGCGTCGAGCACGCCGCCCGCACTGTTCGCACGCGTGCTCGGAAATGGCGAAGGGGCCGCGCTAGCGTGCCTTGAATCGGTGAGCGGCGGTACCGCGGCGATCGCCAGAGCTCGAATCCGCCCTGCAAAAGCCAAATATTGGCGCTCGGCTCGGCGCAGTACGCCGCCGCGTCGCACGAGTACGGCCCCATGGAGGTCTGGGCACTTATCGCTGCTACTGTAAGGGGCCGTACGGCCCCGGCCGACATTGTACCGTAGTGCGATTTTCGTCTTGCGCGTGCTCGTGGCGGTGTCCGCGCACCGTTGCGACGTCGACAATCGTGCCCACGACTACGCGAGCGCTGGAAGAGACAAAGTCCGAAACCGCGTGTGCCGGGGCGGCGCGAGCGCGACGCCTTTGACGCAACTTTTGCGTACAAGCCGCCGCACGGCCACGACGGAGCCGGTGTCACCCTGCAGAGGGCTGCACTGTAGCACGCCGGGAACCGGCAAAGAACCGCGCAGACGTTGTCGTTGGCCGCGGCGTTGCCGCGAGCACGCGAAGAGACAAAGTCCGAAACGACGTCAGCCGGGGCGTCGAGCACGCCGCCCGCACTGTTCGCACTCGTGCTCGGAAATGGCGAAGGGGCCGTGCTAGCGTGCCTCGAATCGATCGGCCGGGGGCCCCGTAGGGCGACAGACAGGCAATTGTGCAGGAAACCGTACTGGCCATTGGCGAGAAATTGCCGTTCGCGCATTCGGTGGACGCGCTGCGCTTTCACGACTTCGGCATTGTGCTGCCGACGTAAGCTTTCAATCTTGCTCGCGGCGTTACGAGGCGGCACGATTTTCGCCAAACGCTCGTCGAAAGTGGCACGAGTACGGCCCCATGGAGGTCTGGGTACTTATCGCTGCTATTATATGGGGGTCCCAGAGAGCAGTCGCCCCCAAAGCGACCTGGGTGTTTGATATGCGGCGGGCTTCGTGCCCGTCAAGCGTGTCCCCGGTATCGCTCCCGTGGATCCCACAGCTGACGTCTGCAGCCTCATCCGCTTGATGCGTTAGGGGCTGGTTGTCGGACGACGCTTTTTCCACGATATCGAAGTGTGTTCCGCATCGTCCTCGGACGAATCAAATACGAAAGCGCCGAAGGCGCGGGCGTGACCCGTCGCCTAGCGGCTTTGCCGTCTCGGCTACGTTGCAAGTGTCGGTCGGTCCACCAGTGCTGCGGGCTCGAGAGAAACCGCAAGCCGCGATCGAGTCGACACAACCGGTCTATCGAGAATGTTGCGTGCTTCTTGCCGCGTGGCGATACCCGGCCCTGCGGGGAGGGCGCCGTAGCGAGCTCGAACGCCGTCGTCTCGGACTGTGCAAAGTGCTACCCTTTGCGAGAACGAAGCGTGTTGGGGCGCCTGAAGGTGGCCTCGGCATCGCAAAAACGGCGTCCGGCCTGCTTGATAGGCTGGACGCGCAGTTGAACGATTACCTGGTTGATCCTGCCAGTAATCATATGCTTGTCTCAAAGATTAAGCCATGCATGTCTAAGTACATGCCGAAATAAGGCGAAACCGCGAATGGCTCATTAAATCAGTTATGGTTCCTTAGATCGTTTCTTCCTACTTGGATAACTGTGGCAATTCTAGAGCTAATACATGCAGTGAGCCTGAAGCCCTTTGGGCGACGGGTGCTTTTATTAGACCAAGATCGATCGGGTTTCGGCCCGTATTGTGTGGTGACTCTGGATAACTTTGTGCTGATCGCATGGCCACGAGCCGGCGACGTTTCTTTCAAGTGTCTGCCTTATCAACTTTCGATGGTAGGTTACTTGCTTACCATGGTTGTTACGGGTAACGGAGAATCAGGGTTCGATTCCGGAGAGGGAGCCTGAGAAACGGCTACCACATCCAAGGAAGGCAGCAGGCGCGCAAATTACCCACTCCCGGCACGGGGAGGTAGTGACGAAAAATAACAATACGGGACTCTTTTGAGGCCCCGTAATTGAAATGAGTACACTCTAAATCCTTTAACGAGGATCAATTGGAGGGCAAGTCTGGTGCCAGCAGCCGCGGTAATTCCAGCTCCAATAGCGTATACTAAAGCTGCTGTGGTTAAAAAGCTCGTAGTTGGATCTCAGTTCCAGACGAGTAGTGCATCTACCCGATGCGACGGCTCGGACTGAACATCATGCCGGTCCTTTCTTGGTGCACTTCATTGTGTGCCTCGAGAAGGCCGGTGCTTTTACTTTGAAAAAATTAGAGTGCTCAACGCAGGCGAGTCGCCTGAATAAACTTGCATGGAATAATAGAACAAGACCTCGTTTCTGTTCTGTTGGTTTTTGGAATACGAGGTAATGATTAAGAGGGACAGACGGGGGCATTCGTATTGCGGCGCTAGAGGTGAAATTCTTGGACCGTCGCAAGACGAACTACTGCGAAAGCATTTGCCAAGAATGTTTTCTTTGATCAAGAACGAAAGTCAGAGGTTCGAAGGCGATCAGATACCGCCCTAGTTCTGACCATAAACGATGCCAACCAGCGATCCGCCTGAGTTACTCAAATGACTCGGCGGGCAGCTTCCGGGAAACCAAAGTGTTTGGGTTCCGGGGGAAGTATGGTTGCAAAGCTGAAACTTAAAGGAATTGACGGAAGGGCACCACCAGGAGTGGAGCCTGCGGCTTAATTTGACTCAACACGGGAAAACTTACCCGGCCCGGACACTGGGAGGATTGACAGATTGAGAGCTCTTTCTTGATTCGGTGGATGGTGGTGCATGGCCGTTCTTAGTTGGTGGAGCGATTTGTCTGGTTAATTCCGATAACGAACGAGACTCTAGCCTATTAAATAGGTGCGGGGTTCCCAGCACCTTACAACCTTCTTAGAGGGACAAGCGGCTCCTAGCCGCACGAAACAGAGCAATAACAGGTCTGTGATGCCCTTAGATGTCCGGGGCCGCACGCGCGCTACACTGAAGGAAGCAGCGTGTCTTTATCCCTGTCTGAAAAGACTGGGTAACCCGTGGAACTTCTTTCGTGATTGGGATAGGGGCTTGCAATTGTTCCCCTTGAACGAGGAATTCCCAGTAAGCGCGAGTCATAAGCTCGCGTTGATTACGTCCCTGCCCTTTGTACACACCGCCCGTCGCTACTACCGATTGAATGATTTAGTGAGGTCTTCGGACCGATGTCCGGCGCGGCCTTTCGGTTGCGCCGGTCTGTTGGAAAGATGACCAAACTTGATCATTTAGAGGAAGTAAAAGTCGTAACAAGGTTTCCGTAGGTGAACCTGCGGAAGGATCATTACCGGATTGTGAAGGGTGGCGAGCGCCATTGTTTCTACCCCGTGTGGGTGAAGCAGCTCGCTGCGCCCGACGCTTTCCGCCGCTGGCCCCGCTTGGACGCGGGGACGGCTATACCCGAACATGCCGGGGACTGCCTGAATTTTGAGGGGCGCCCCGTGCCAAATTTGTTGCGCCCAGTGGACGCCGGCTGCAACCTTGGACGGTTGGCTTGGCCGCGCCCGCGGGTAGAAACGGCGTAACGCACACTGGGTGGGCTTTCTGTCCGCTTTGGCGCTCTTGCGCGGAATGGGAGTAAGACGACCCGACCTGCTGCTTTGCCCAGTACGAGGGGAACGGCGAAGCGTGCGGTCGGTCAAGGAACTGACGGTCGAGAGCTAATGCCGCTGCCGCTTAGTACACACACGGAACCGTGGTGCGAGCGCTCTCCCGTCCTCCGCGGCAAACGCTGCCGAGTCTGAAAAGGCTGGCGGCTGCCGGTCGCTTCCTGCGGCGAGTATGGAGTAACGACCCGACTTTGTTGCCGCCCAAGTACTAAAGGAACGGTGTGGCGCTCGGTCGGTCATGGAACTGTCGGTATGAGGGTGCGGCTGCCAAGTACGGAAGGAACCGTGGCCTAAAGTGCTCTCCCGTCCTCCGCGGCAAATGCCACCGAGTCCGAAAGGGCCGGAGGCTGCCGGTCGGCTCCTGCTCGTGACGCGCGAGGTGTCGAGATCGCGGTTTAATGCGACGACGTCTGCAGGCTATTCGCCCGCCGCCGAGGGAAAGGCGGCGTTGCTGCGAAGTACCGAAGGAAACGCGGCTTTGCTACGTCGGAAGCGTTCTGCGGTTAGCGGACTTGTGCGCTTTGGGAAGGCGCCGCACGTCGAAAGAGGAAGTACTGACAGACGAGGGACTGTAGTCCCGGATTCGAACGCACTTGCGGCCAGGCCCTTGCTGGCTTCGTCTTCCGCCTCAAGTAGACTTGTTGTGGCGCCGGCGCAGGGAGCCGTCCCTGGCACTGGCCGAGTGGTTTTGGAGAGCTGCGCGAGTACGCGCGCCGGGCTCTTGTCTTTCGTCTCAAGTAGGCTGTTGGATCAACAGCGGTTATGCTGCGGCGATCTGCCGATGCGAAAGTGTGTGTGTGTTTGAGGCCCTTCTATGAACCTACTGCTGACTGAAGCGAAGCACGTCGATGGGGGTGAAGCCCTGCCCGTGGCCGTGTAGCCGTTAAAGACTCCACAGCGGCTTAGCCCTAATCATGGCTCTGTCGCTCTTTGCAATTTTTAGTGGAGCGATGTGAACGTGCACACGAGACACACGGGTCCGGTGGTTGGATGGCAGGTAAAACCGGCTTCGAGTGCGCGCAAACGGCATAAGCTACCTCGAGGGCAAGCGAGGAAGGCGTGGGCGCAAAACACACGCGCGAGTAGCAGGAGTGGAGTGCCATTAGGCTTTCAGCTGCTGAGACGCGGCCGCCGAAAGAGCGAGACTGGAGGAGCGCACGCCGAAAGGCGCTCTTCGAAACCACACACAGGGAGACGCCACGTGCCTAAAACCCTGGTTGTACTGTACTGAATTGAACAAACTATTTTTCACGACTCTAAGCGGTGGATCACTCGGTTCTCGGGTCGATGAAGAACGCAGCCAGCTGCGAGACTTGGTGTGAATTGCAGGACACACTGAGCACTGATTCTTTGAACGCACATTGCGGCCTTGGGTCTTCCCTTGGCTTCGTCTGTCTGAGGGTCGGATCACATATCAAGAGAGACTTCGGCGCACAGGGAACGTGCGTCCGTCGACTCGTTTTGACCGCGTCGGCATCATGGACAGTACGTTGAGCGCTAAAGCCACGCGCCAGCGGCCTCACGAGAGGGAGACGGTGGCAAACCGTTGTGCCAATTCTTCGAAAAGA
>NC_092823.1:13174430-13191930 GCF_023375885.2 Dermacentor andersoni | reverse complement strand
GCAAATCAAAATGAACGGCTAAAATTAATCCATCGTCTGGTTTCATGCGCGAGATCACGTAAAAGGCAGCCATTCTTCTTAGCATGGTTTCTCTCTTTTGCTCTCTCATTCGCGCACGGAAATTTCTTCGTACGGGAATTTTATGAAGCGAAGGCGGCTGCAGACCATTTTCTTTGTTTAGTTCATGTTCGTAGGCGCAAATTACAAACCTAACACTTGGAGCAACATTTCCACTACTCTAGAGGGGCATAAACTGTAGACAGTGCACGCTTTCTCATTTATCCAATCGCTCGCAAACACATTGCATTGCTAGTCTACAGTGGCAATACAAAGTGACGTTTCACCATGCACGTCGAAGTTCATTACCAGTACCGCGCCAGCATCGACCGGCCGGCGAAGCGACGAGCTCAGCAGCGCATGCGCAAGGCCCGACACCACCCCAACCGAGCTTCCCTGCTTATCGGAGAGAGCAAGTGCGCGTGAACACGGGCGCGTCTGAGTATCTGGATTTAAAAAAAAAAGAAAAAGAAAGCGTTTCCGAGATATTGACAAAGACAAGTGGTCGCGGTCGCTCTGAATCTTATCGTATTATAGAAAACGTGGGATGGCGGCGCTTCCTCGAGGGTCAGAAAGTACAATCGTCGAACTAGGTGGCAAGTGGAGTACATCCTTTTTCTTGGAACGGTTTGCAATTGACTGCTTGAATGTGCCGACCACGCGTCGCGGGTCGCGTATAGAGCCAACCGTTGGCAAGCACGCGTCTAGCGTAGCAGCAGAACCGATCGCGGTTGCGATAACCCATCGTTGGCAGCGAAAAAGAAAAACACCCACACGCAGTTTGTAGCAATAACCGTACAAATCAATGTGGTTTTAAATATAGCTTCACTGGTCACCCAAGAAGGGCACCGAAACTTTCTCATGACGCACACCGCTGTAGTCCACAAAGAACAAAGCGCACAAAATAGATATGATACAGCCGCACCGCATTATTTCGTGTTTTCACCATTTCATTACTTTCGTGTGCATGCGCGCTAGGGCCACGCAGGCCAGGAGTAAAAGGCACGAAAAAAAAAAAAAAAAAAAAATGGTACGCAATCCTAAGCTTTGACTTGACTGCTGTGGCACTCGCATTTGTGTTCTTTACCTTAGGCGAACGCAATGCGCAAACTGAACTGGAATTTCCAATAATGGAAATTCCTGTTTGGCTCATATTTGCGTTTTTCGCCCGAGCAAGCGCTTCACTGCACTACGCTTTGCCCCTTCAACGTGGCTACACTGCCCGGCAGGCGTGTTCTGCGTAGGGCCGAACCTGCAGGCAAAAAGCATGGGCGCCGCCATCTTGTTGAGAGCGGCGCCAGGGACACAATCGCGCCTAGCTCATTGAGTTTTCCCCCAAAACTGAAAAAAATTTGACTTCATTAAACGAGAAAGATGCCACGAGTGTCCCAACAAAAAGCTTTGAGGATTACCGAAGGGTAACTGAGGGCGACGCAACGGGCTCTGGAAAGAAGGATGATGGGTGTGGCGTCACGGGGGGATCGGAATAGAGCAGATTGGGGTGTGCGAGAACAAACGCTCGTTAATGACACCAAAGTTTAAACCAGGAAAAACAAATGGGCATGCGCAGGGCATGCAATCTGGGGGGAAGATAACCGGTGGCCATTAAGGGTTACAGACTGAATTCCGAGAGGAGGGAAGCGTAGCAGGGGGTGGCAGAAAGGTAGGAGGGCAGATTAGATTAGGGACTACATGGCGACAATCGGCACCTGACCGGGGTACTTGGAGGATCATGGGAGATGCCTTTGCCCTGCAGTGGGCGTAGCCAGGATGATGATGATGATGATGTTCATGATGAAAAGGTAGCAACAGGTCTTCGTAACATACAGGTTAGAAAGATGAGGCACCTTTTAACCCTTGAATATATTTCGCCACATTCGGGCATACGACAAGTTTGTTTTCGAGGCGCTCGGTCCCACTGCTGCGAAAATGTGTACACAAAGGCTGCACAGTAGTTGCCAGAAATCGGGCACTCTATTTTTCTTTCATAGGGAATCTTTCTTCCACTTGGGCAGCGGATTTCGGCGGCAGGGCGAGCTTGCGTGGGCGCGGTGGTTTACGGATCCAAGCGATAGTGAACTCCAAAATCCAGTGTTGGCTTTGAGTGGGATTCATATTGATTGCGAACCCCACGGCTAATCCTACCCCCCATCCCCCCAAGTGGCTCTTTACAGGAGACAATCATTCAGAGACATCGGACAAATAGGAATTCTGGTTCTTTCTTTTGCTTTCATTAATTTTTCTCGAAGCCCATAACTAGAAATTTGCTGGAGCGGCTGTCCCATTTGCGACGCAACAAGTGCGACGCTACACACAGATGGAGTGGCAGTTTAATTACTCTCGTGGTCCGCGAACCGGCATCGTTGCGTGTAGTATAGGAATGGTGCGTGTCAAGTCAGTGCTCGCGTTGAGCTTGTGCTCTTCATTTTGATTGAATGAAGTCTCACCTAAGTGAGCGGGGCCGATCCCGGAGGTAGTGCAATACCGGGCCGACCTGCGGCGGAGGTGAAGCAGGCTTCAAGCACTCCGCCAACTTCCAAAAATAGGTTTAATATCGTGGGTCCATATAGAACCCGTATCAGATATTAAGCTGATAAGAACAGATACTACACACAGGGAATTTTTATTAACATGTTACTCTCATGTCAAAAACTATGTACATCAGTCTAATGCACAGTGTACTGAATCACATGACTTACAGCAAAATGGACAATCCATGCGTACGATGATATATACAATGCATATGATTGTGGTATATACAAGAGTAAATTTTTTCGCGAAAGGTTTGTTAACATAGTTCTTTGCTAATAAATGCAATTTACACAATGTATAAACAGAGGATCACCGACAATACACTGTGTGGTTTGTACCCTTGACAGCATGCACGTAGGCGAATCACAATACCAGACTTCTTGGGGTTGGTTGTCTATAAACCAGGAATTCACGTCGTTTAACTACATTTTCTCATCAAGACTGGCTTCTTTCCCTGTGGTGTTCGTAGATTACTCCCTTCTTGTATAATTGTTATCTACATTATGTTTGTTTGCTTGGAGCGTATCTCCTAGCTGCGAGAGTATTGTATCGCTAGGAGGGGGGCATGCATGCCTGATTTTAGACATGGCTCATGGGCGCTATGATTTGGTCGTTTTTGATCCTCCAGAACCGTGTGTGCCACCTTCGAAGAAACTGGTCTACTCCATTTCTAGCGAGCTCTTTGGATAGAATCCTTTTCATCCATATCCGCGTATATTTTAGAACGGGGTAGACGGCTCTTTGCGGGCGCCTCTTCAACTCAGCTAGTCCTCTTCTTTTCCAGATACAAAACATGATTACAAGTGTCAAAAGCTTCTCAAATCGGGATTTCTTGGTCACCTGATGGAGTAATCTGCATTTGAATGTGTTGCTTGCTACCCTCCAGACCGCTTTGGCCGGTCCGCACTCCGTGAGGGCATGTTTTTGGGTTTCTGGTTGATCTCAGTTGGGGCACCGGTCTGTTTCAGTTATTCCCAGGTGTTCTAGTCGTGTTTTCGTGGGTAGTACGCCCCATCTTCTTTGCCATTCGAAGTCTCGTAATGGTCCCGGTAAGTCCGTCTGCGCCCACCATTTCCATTTTGCCGGGGTGCTTTTCGTTGATTCCTCTAGTTCCAGTTCTGTTATTGCTATGGCGGCATTGACTTCAGCTGGCTTGACAGTTGCTATAGGGGTGTCCGGGCACAATTCTTCAATAGCTTTACAGGTGTGAACTGCGTCTTTATAAAATTCTAGTGGCCGCTCGGCGCGTGGGCCATGCCATTTGACTGGTGTTACTAAACGATCCAGTGTGCTGAGCCAATAGCGTAGCACCGTGCTGCCCACGTACTGGTCGCTGTTTAGTAGTGTTGCGAATGTTTTAGCCGCTAGGATTCTTGCTGTCTGGGCAATATTGGGTATTGTGAGTCCCCCCCTCTGTTTCGGTAGCCGTAGAATCCGTCGGGGTAGGGGTGCGGTTTTCTTTTGCCACAAGTATGTACTGATAATAGATTCCAGTTTTTTGGCCACTAACCTGGGCATTCGTGTGATCCTCGCCACATAAAAGGCGGGTGCGCACATCTTGGCCTTGATGGTTTCTGCTTTTTCTATGAGACTAAGTTCCGGGGTTGTTATTTCCTCTGCTGCTTTTCGTGCTTTATTGAGGGGATCTATCCAACTTTTCTCCGAGACGTTGCCCGCTTCAAACCAGAGGCCAAGTACTTTAACCGCTTCCAAGAACTGTATGTCAGGTAGGTCGCGTTCGGAAAAGGAGCCAAAACGGAGTGCTTTGCTTTTTTTTTCGTTTATTTTGGCGCCGGAGAGGGTGGCGTATTCCTTAAAAATGTGTATTGCTGTTCTATAGCTGCTTTCATCTCTAATAAAAAGGGATATATCGTCCGCAAATGCCGAGATTTTCACTTCGTTGGATCCCGGTAATGGGAAGCCCCGGATCCTTGAGTCTTCGCTGATTTTTCGCAACAAGGGATCTAATGCTAATACGAACAAGCTGGGTGATAAGGCGCAGCCTTGGCGTACTCCCTTGTTTATGGTAAAACTTCTGGATACTTTGTTGTTGATTAGGATCTCGCTTTGGGCGTCGCGATAAAGTGTTCGGATGATGTTAATGAACTCTTGTGGAAAGCCAAAAGCCTGCATAACTTGAAACACATATGCCCGACGCACGTTATCGAAGGCTTTTTCTTGGTCGAGGGTTACAAAGGCGCCTTTGTACTGTTTTGTTTTGGCATACGCGAAAACATCACGGGTGAGGGTCAAGGCCGCAAAAATGGACCTGCCCGGGATTGCAGCTGCCTGGAAATCGGATATGATGGTTGGTGTGATATCGCTTAATCTGTTTGCTAGTATGGACGTGGCGATCTTATAATCTGCATTGAGTAACGTCACTGGGCGCCAGGCATTGACGTCCAGTGGGTCAGCATTGTCTTTGAGCAGAAGAACAATTCTCCCCTGCGTAAAAGATGCAGGTTTTCTGTGGTTCGTAATGACGTCATTCAGTGTTTTAACTAGGCGTTCACCTATCTCGGGAAAGAACTCATGGTAAAAACCAATACGGATTCCGTCCGGTCCGGGGGCCGATTCTTTGTTCATGCTGCGGATTACCCGCAAGGCCTCTTCTTTTGTAATGGGTGCATACAATAGACTTGCGTCTTCGTCTTTGAGTTGTGGGAGTCGGGGTAACCACGAGTACGTGGTGGGTTCGGGCTGGTCTGCATTCTCTTGCAGGATTTCTTGGAAGTGGTCGACGAAGATCTTTTCTATGGCTGTCTGGTCTGTTATTATGTTTCCCTTGTGAGAGCGTATTTGCCTAATGTTGATCTTGGCTCTCGTTTGATTGCCTTCGTGCTGAATGCTTCCAGCAATTATGGACTGCTGTCCTTGTAGTCCCATTGGTTGGTTCAATCCCTGTTTTAGTTCTTTCATGATCTCTCGGTATCTGTCGCGCATGTCGCTAAGATATTCTTGTGTACAAAAGGTTAGGTCGCCCCCTCTTTCTATTATCAGGATCCGTCTGGAAATTTCGTTCAGTTTGGCCGTGAGATTCACTTTTCTGTTTCTTCCTGCGTCTATTAGAATGTCTTTCCATTGATTTTTCAGATCATCCCAGTCTGTATCTTCTGGAGAAGATGCCATGTATTTTGCGAGGTTCTGTCTAATGATCTGGCATGCTTCAGGGTCCCGTGTGAGGTTGGCGTCCATTCTCCACCTGTTTGGTAGCGGCGCTGGCCCACACTGTCCTTTGATCTTTAGACTTAGGGGTCTGTGGTCGCTGAAAGGTTTGGAACCTTCCGGGCCATTACTGGTATGAATGTCCAAAACCTCGGAGAGTAGTTCTGCAGAGACATAGGCTCGGTCGAGGCGAGAATGTGTCGACCCACAGGAGCGGGTACTCTCAAACAAGTTGCCGTGTGCTACTACCCAAGCGTCTGATAAATTGTAGTATACTAGTAATTTGCGTAATTCCCTTGCGTGGTGGTGGGGTTTCCCCTGCCCCGGTCCTCTGATATCGCGATAGGCGTCCAGGACGCAGTTGAAGTCACCCATCAACACACAAGGTAGCTTGGTAGGTATGTATTCCCAGAGATCCTTAAAAAACTCATTGGTTAGGTTGCGAGAGACCGGGGCGTAAACGTTGATTATTCGAATTTTTTGATTACCCACGTACATATCTAGGCATATGATGCGGCCCTTCGTGTCGTAGGTACAAAAGGACTTGTTGCGGAAACGCCCAGACACAAAAACCACACCTGTGCCACACGATTTGGAGCACGTGAGAGAAAAAAAAGCGTCTACTCCGTTTTGTTGTCGAAAAGATACCACTTCTTGTGGAGTGCGTATGTTCGTCTCTTGCAGAAAAAGAATGTCAATGCCCTTTCCTCGGGCGAAGGAAAGAAGCTGTCTTTGCTTATCGGGTTTGCGCAATCCTCTAACGTTAAACGAGGCGCAATGAAGGCATTCCATTGCGAGAAACAAAAGAAAAAGAAAATGAAGAGGAGAAAGAAAAGCAGTCTTACAAGGGGTGGAGGGTACCGACAAGCGGTTGAAAGTTGTGTCGGTTTTCGTGGTATACCGGTGGTTCGTATTGTTCATTGCCACGTCCGTATTTCTCTTCCCTTTCGTTTACTCCTCATCACCTGACAGTTTCGGTTGTGGTAAATAGCGTCAATCTTATCTGCCGCTAGTGGTGGCTTGAGCGGTTTCGTCCCATTCACGTCGTAGCGGGGTGCCTTACGCGATAACTCTGTTTTGATTGTGTGAGGAGCGGCTTACAGGACCGCGCCCTCTCCCCCTTTCCCACTCTGCGTCGATACTTCCATGTCGCTATCTGATGAATCAAATTTCTCGGTTGCCGGTGATGTTTTCCTCGGTTTTTTGTGTGTTGCCGTTTTAGCGTCGCCTTCGCTACTGGATAGCTCCTCTTTCTTTCGCCGTTGTGTGTTTGGGCTTTCGTTTTGCTTGCCGCGACCTTGTTCTTGGTTCCTGTTTTTTCGTAATGATCTAGATCGTTGTCTTGGTTTGTTCATTAAGGGATTATTGGTTGTCGTCGTTTTTTCTTCTTGCCTACTCTGGTGGGTCATAGAACCTTTGTTTGCCGTCATTTGCATGCCTGCCGTCGACGTATCTTGTGGGGAAGGGGGCGGAGGCATGCCGCGATGATCTTCTGTCTCTGGCACGCGGTAGCGTCCGCTGCTTACGATCGGTTGTTCCTCTAAGTTTGTTTTCTTTGTCATCTGTGGTCCAGAAGGCTGTTTATCGTTCACTAGTTTTGAGGCCTGTGTGGTGGGGTTAGGTTCAGGCGCTTGGGGGCACGGTCCTGACGCGCAGCATTCAGTTGTTTTGTTCTTTTCTTGATCAGCATTCGTTTCACTATCAGTGACAGTCGTCGTGTCGCTCATGTCTCCTGAGGAGCTAGATGGCGAGGGTTCCTCGGTTGTTTTCCCCTCTGTCGAATCAACAGAGCTGGTTGATTTGTTTGTTTCTGTGCTTGCATTGCCCGATGGTTCCTGGCTGCTGGTGTTGCTTGGCGTTTCGCCATTCCAAAAGTCCCGTCGGGGGGTTGGAGCCTTCATCACGCGGGGTTGAAGCACTTGTAGCCCGGAAGGTTTCGGTAAAGCTGGGAATTCTTTTTCCGATGGTGTGCCGCGCGTTGCCGCTACGTCTGTCTGTGGGAGTGCCGACACCGCCCCCGCGTACGATTTCGTATACGTGCGGCTGCGAAAGCACGCACGCGTGCTATGATGTCCTCCGCATTTTCGGCATTGTTCATCACATTCTGCATCGCTGTGCCCGAAAGTGCCACAACGTTTACAAAACGCGGCCGTGCATGTATTGGCCATGTGGGACCCGTCCCCACAGCGTGCACAAACACGGCGCATGCCCCGATACTCGCACATAATGCGGAATCCCTGAACTGTTAAAAAATTTGGTATGGGTCTGGTCATCTCAATCCTTACCACACGTACTCCGTTTAATTTGTTGGACCGGTTGTTGGCCTTCGCAAATGATACACTTTTGATTTTGCCATATTGTTGTAAGGCAAATGACAAAGCTTCCGCGGACAAGTACACGGGATAGCGATAGACGTTAACAAAAGTCACTGGTGGCCCGACCGCGTCGACTGGCACTTTAACATCATTGATAAAGAATCCTTCTGCAACCATTAACGCAGTCGCCTGTGTGGCATTGCGAGTACACACCAGAAATTTAGCCCCGCCCATATGCTGTAGGGCCAAGACGCTATCCTCCCCAGCTGTTCGCTCTACCGCGTCGATAAGATCGTCAATAGAAATGTCTCCGTCAGGAGCGTCGAACAAAAAACAATTTTCCCTCAAAGGGGTCTCACTGCTATGCTCAGTGCTGGGGGGCGTTGCCATGCTGCTGCCGGCGTAGCTCCTCCGAGACTCGTATCGGAAACTGGTTTCCACTTGTGCCGTACAGCTGGCGCTGAGCGCTGCTGTACACTGGTAGTCGGCGGGCTCAGCAGGTGGTGCTGGTTCCGCTCCGAGTTGATGGTTGGCCGGCGGTACGGCAGGGGGCGCTCGCAGCAAGGCTGGCTCCCGGGAACATCGGCCGCACGGCAGGCGCTCGGGGGCCCACCGGGTTCCTCCGCTGCCCAGCAGATGGCACTCGGATGAGCAGGTGGGTAGGATGGTGGTCCGTGCCTTGACGATGGGTTCTCGTGGACTCCTGGAGGTCCGCCGTGGTCCCGACGCGACCTCCGGGGCAGCAGTGGTGACTCGTCGAAAGTTCTTCCCGGCCTGGGGCAGAGTTCTTAGCCAAAAGGCCGAGAAGCGATGTCCTTCACTTCACTTCATTGTACTACTGCCTTGTGGGCGCCCTGCCGACATGGGTAACCTCAGCAACAGCGTGGGCAATATTATAAAATTCAGCCTGTGTACAGACTCAACGCTCCCTATCTCACGGATGAATTCGCAACGCCTCAGTCTTTCGCTGTTAACGAAACGCTGTCGCGTAGAAACGAGACCCGAGTGCAAGCTTGCTTGTAACGCGAAACCAACCAAGGCAACCTCGTAGAAAACGGAACAGGCGAGCGGAAAAAAAACGCGCCAGGGGAATGCTTACTTCCGTCTGAATGCGACCGCTCAAGGTGACCTTCCTTGAGGGCTTCGTTTCAAGCCCGTGTGCAATTGTAATATACTACGCGCATTTCCTTCATTTCTTTTTATTTACCGCAAGGCCCACTGAAAATTTTGATACGGCACAGGCCGGGACGGATCGCAACGTGTCGAATCGACCGGTAGAATTAGGTAGCATGCCCCATGTACGAAGACGAGCAACATAGAAGTGAATGACAAAATAAATATAGAAAACGCTGCACACTCCTTCCAACCGGAAACATAGAGGGGAGAAAGATCGCCATCTGAAACACAGGCATTGTAAAAAAAAAAAAAAGTGCTACCTCATCATCTTTACCATTACCGTGTGTGTGTATGTATATATGCATGTGTGTGTGTGTGTGTTTGTGTATTTATATATATATATATATATATATATATATATATATATATATATACGCACACATGCTAGCATAGCTTAAACGCAGCTGGAAAGCTCAGCCTTGCACAAGAACCACCCCCTGTCGCAAACCCCTTTGAAACATTCAAATGCCAAACACGAGTAGAGCGAGGTCGTTCGAACCTGGCGCCAAAACGCATTGGCGCCATCTGTGTACGGAACTAGGAAAACCTGCGGACTTTGCAATACAGAAAGAAAGGTAGATGGCGCGAGCTAACGCTCCATTGCATACTAAGAACGAGAGTTAGTGAATAATGGCAGAAACGTCTTGGGAAGAGAAAAAAAAAAAACACGCAAAAGTTGTTGGCTTGTGCAAGCACTCTATGTTACAGCGATTAAAGAGCATAGCATCTTCTACAACAGCAGCTACAAAAAGAAGAAGAACGTGAGAGAGGGAGAGAGACAGGCGTGTTTCTTTGGAATGCAGAGCATGCAGCACATACTATAAAGTGCCAAAGAGACGGGGAAAGCAGATGGCGCGAAGGTGTATGTCCTCAAAGCTTGAAAGCAATTTCTAAATTACATGTACCGAAGTCCACCTACTCTCATCAGGTTGCTCCCGCCTCCAGTTGCGTTTAAAGTGAAATTACAGTCGCCTCAAAGGCAGACAGAGAGAGAGTGAAAATAGGTACACTTGCTTCGCGCAGCTGCAGCCGTTCAAATTTTACAGCAAGAGCACTCCCGAAGCAACAAAGTCCGCTGCCGCCTGGGCGCAATGCGCTCGCTTCAGTAAATTGCCGTGCTGGCCTCGGCAACCAAGAGGTGTAGTGCGGCAGACTGCTGCATTGTAGCACACCGCAAACCGTGCAGACGTAAGCGATCGCCTCGACATCGCTGCGAGCGCTCGAAGAGACAAAGTCCGAAACCACGTGTGCCGGGGCGGTGCGAGCGCGACGCCTTTGACGCAACTTTTGCGTACAAGCCGCCGCACCGCCACGACGGAATCGCTGGCATCCCGCACGCAGCTGCATTGTGTCACGCCGGCAATCGTTGAAACACCACGCAGTCGTCGGCGTCGGCCCCGACATGGTTGCGAGCGCTGGAAGAGACAAAGTCCGAAACCGCGTGTGCCGGGGCGGCGCGAGCGCGACGCCTTTGACGCAACTTTTGCGTACAAGCCGCCGCACGGACACGACGGAGCCGGTGTCACCCTGCAGAGGGCTGCACTATAGCACGCCGGGAACCGGCAAAGAACCGCGCAGACGTCGTCGTTGGCCGCGGCGTTGCCGCGAGCACGCGAAGAGACAAAGTCCGAAAGGACGTCAGCCGGGGCGTCGAGCACGCCGCCCGCACTGTTCGCACGCGTGCTCGGAAATGGCGAAGGGGCCGCGCTAGCGTGCCTTGAATCGGTGAGCGGCGGTACCGCGGCGATCGCCAGAGCTCGAATCCGCCCTGCAAAAGCCAAATATTGGCGCTCGGCTCGGCGCAGTACGCCGCCGCGTCGCACGAGTACGGCCCCATGGAGGTCTGGGCACTTATCGCTGCTACTGTAAGGGGCCGTACGGCCCCGGCCGACATTGTACCGTAGTGCGATTTTCGGCTTGCGCGTGCTCGTGGCGTAGTCCGCGCACCGTTCCGACGTCGACAATCGTGCCCACGACTACGCGAGCGCTGGAAGAGACAAAGTCCGAAACCGCGTGTGCCGGGGCGGCGCGAGCGCGACGCCTTTGACGCAACTTTTGCGTACAAGCCGCCGCACGGACACGACGGAGCCGGTGTCGCCCTGCAGAGGGCTGCACTATAGCACGCCGGGAACCGGCAAAGAACCGCGCAGACGTCGTCGTTGGCCGCGGCGTTGCCGCGAGCACGCGAAGAGACAAAGTCCGAAACGACGTCAGCCGGGGCGTCGAGCACGCCGCCCGCACTGTTCGCACGCGTGCTCGGAAATGGCGAAGGGGCCGCGCTAGCGTGCCTTGAATCGGTGAGCGGCGGTACCGCGGCGATAGCCAGAGCTCGAATCCGCCCTGCAAAAGCCAAATATTGGCGCTCGGCTCGGCGCAGTACGCCGCCGCGTCGCACGAGTACGGCCCCATGGAGGTCTGGGCACTTATCGCTGCTACTGTAAGGGGCCGTACGGCCCCGGCCGACATTGTACCGTAGTGCGATTTTCGTCTTGCGCGTGCTCGTGGCGGTGTCCGCGCACCGTTCCGACGTCGACAATCGTGCCCACGACTACGCGAGCGCTGGAAGAGACAAAGTCCGAAACCGCGTGTGCCGGGGCGGCGCGAGCGCGACGCCTTTGACGCAACTTTTGCGTACAAGCCGCCGCACGGACACGACGGAATCGCTGGCATCCCGCACGCAGCTGCATTGTGTCACGCCGGCAATCGTTGAAACACCACGCTGTCGTCGGCGTCGGCCCCGACATGGTTGCGAGCGCTGGAAGAGACAAAGTCCGAAACCGCGTGTGCCGGGGCGGCGCGAGCGCGACGCCTTTGACGCAACTTTTGCGTACAAGCCGCCGCACGGACACGACGGAGCCGGTGTCGCCCTGCAGAGGGCTGCACTATAGCACGCCGGGAACCGGCAAAGAACCGCGCAGACGTCGTCGTTGGCCGCGGCGTTGCCGCGAGCACGCGAAGAGACAAAGTCCGAAACGACGTCAGCCGGGGCGTCGAGCACGCCGCCCGCACTGTTCGCACGCGTGCTCGGAAATGGCGAAGGGGCCGCGCTAGCGTGCCTTGAATCGGTGAGCGGCGGTACCGCGGCGATCGCCAGAGCTCGAATCCGCCCTGCAAAAGCCAAATATTGGCGCTCGGCTCGGCGCAGTACGCCGCCGCGTCGCACGAGTACGGCCCCATGGAGGTCTGGGCACTTATCGCTGCTACTGTAAGGGGCCGTACGGCCCCGGCCGACATTGTACCGTAGTGCGATTTTCGTCTTGCGCGTGCTCGTGGCGGTGTCCGCGCACCGTTGCGACGTCGACAATCGTGCCCACGACTACGCGAGCGCTGGAAGAGACAAAGTCCGAAACCGCGTGTGCCGGGGCGGCGCGAGCGCGACGCCTTTGACGCAACTTTTGCGTACAAGCCGCCGCACGGCCACGACGGAGCCGGTGTCACCCTGCAGAGGGCTGCACTGTAGCACGCCGGGAACCGGCAAAGAACCGCGCAGACGTCGTCGTTGGCCGCGGCGTTGCCGCGAGCACGCGAAGAGACAAAGTCCGAAACGACGTCAGCCGGGGCGTCGAGCACGCCGCCCGCACTGTTCGCACGCGTGCTCGGAAATGGCGAAGGGGCCGCGCTAGCGTGCCTTGAATCGGTGAGCGGCGGTACCGCGGCGATCGCCAGAGCTCGAATCCGCCCTGCAAAAGCCAAATATTGGCGCTCGGCTCGGCGCAGTACGCCGCCGCGTCGCACGAGTACGGCCCCATGGAGGTCTGGGCACTTATCGCTGCTACTGTAAGGGGCCGTACGGCCCCGGCCGACATTGTACCGTAGTGCGATTTTCGTCTTGCGCGTGCTCGTGGCGGTGTCCGCGCACCGTTGCGACGTCGACAATCGTGCCCACGACTACGCGAGCGCTGGAAGAGACAAAGTCCGAAACCGCGTGTGCCGGGGCGGCGCGAGCGCGACGCCTTTGACGCAACTTTTGCGTACAAGCCGCCGCACGGCCACGACGGAGCCGGTGTCACCCTGCAGAGGGCTGCACTGTAGCACGCCGGGAACCGGCAAAGAACCGCGCAGACGTCGTCGTTGGCCGCGGCGTTGCCGCGAGCACGCGAAGAGACAAAGTCCGAAACGACGTCAGCCGGGGCGTCGAGCACGCCGCCCGCACTGTTCGCACTCGTGCTCGGAAATGGCGAAGGGGCCGTGCTAGCGTGCCTCGAATCGATCGGCCGGGGGCCCCGTAGGGCGACAGACAGGCAATTGTGCAGGAAACCGTACTGGCCATTGGCGAGAAATTGCCGTTCGCGCATTCGGTGGACGCGCTGCGCTTTCACGACTTCGGCATTGTGCTGCCGACGTAAGCTTTCAATCTTGCTCGCGGCGTTACGAGGCGGCACGATTTTCGCCAAACGCTCGTCGAAAGTGGCACGAGTACGGCCCCATGGAGGTCTGGGTACTTATCGCTGCTATTATATGGGGGTCCCAGAGAGCAGTCGCCCCCAAAGCGACCTGGGTGTTTGATATGCGGCGGGCTTCGTGCCCGTCAAGCGTGTCCCCGGTATCGCTCCCGTGGATCCCACAGCTGACGTCTGCAGCCTCATCCGCTTGATGCGTTAGGGGCTGGTTGTCGGACGACGCTTTTTCCACGATATCGAAGTGTGTTCCGCATCGTCCTCGGACGAATCAAATACGAAAGCGCCGAAGGCGCGGGCGTGACCCGTCGCCTAGCGGCTTTGCCGTCTCGGCTACGTTGCAAGTGTCGGTCGGTCCACCAGTGCTGCGGGCTCGAGAGAAACCGCAAGCCGCGATCGAGTCGACACAACCGGTCTATCGAGAATGTTGCGTGCTTCTTGCCGCGTGGCGATACCCGGCCCTGCGGGGAGGGCGCCGTTGCGAGCTCGAACGCCGTCGTCTCGGACTGTGCAAAGTGCTACCCTTTGCGAGAACGAAGCGTGTTGGGGCGCCTGAAGGTGGCCTCGGCATCGCAAAAACGGCGTCCGGCCTGCTTGAAAGGCTGGACGCGCAGTTGAACGATTACCTGGTTGATCCTGCCAGTAATCATATGCTTGTCTCAAAGATTAAGCCATGCATGTCTAAGTACATGCCGAAATAAGGCGAAACCGCGAATGGCTCATTAAATCAGTTATGGTTCCTTAGATCGTTTCTTCCTACTTGGATAACTGTGGCAATTCTAGAGCTAATACATGCAGTGAGCCTGAAGCCCTTTGGGCGACGGGTGCTTTTATTAGACCAAGATCGATCGGGTTTCGGCCCGTATTGTGTGGTGACTCTGGATAACTTTGTGCTGATCGCATGGCCACGAGCCGGCGACGTTTCTTTCAAGTGTCTGCCTTATCAACTTTCGATGGTAGGTTACTTGCTTACCATGGTTGTTACGGGTAACGGAGAATCAGGGTTCGATTCCGGAGAGGGAGCCTGAGAAACGGCTACCACATCCAAGGAAGGCAGCAGGCGCGCAAATTACCCACTCCCGGCACGGGGAGGTAGTGACGAAAAATAACAATACGGGACTCTTTTGAGGCCCCGTAATTGAAATGAGTACACTCTAAATCCTTTAACGAGGATCAATTGGAGGGCAAGTCTGGTGCCAGCAGCCGCGGTAATTCCAGCTCCAATAGCGTATACTAAAGCTGCTGCGGTTAAAAAGCTCGTAGTTGGATCTCAGTTCCAGACGAGTAGTGCATCTACCCGATGCGACGGCTCGGACTGAACATCATGCCGGTCCTTTCTTGGTGCACTTCATTGTGTGCCTCGAGAAGGCCGGTGCTTTTACTTTGAAAAAATTAGAGTGCTCAACGCAGGCGAGTCGCCTGAATAAACTTGCATGGAATAATAGAACAAGACCTCGTTTCTGTTCTGTTGGTTTTTGGAATACGAGGTAATGATTAAGAGGGACAGACGGGGGCATTCGTATTGCGGCGCTAGAGGTGAAATTCTTGGACCGTCGCAAGACGAACTACTGCGAAAGCATTTGCCAAGAATGTTTTCTTTGATCAAGAACGAAAGTCAGAGGTTCGAAGGCGATCAGATACCGCCCTAGTTCTGACCATAAACGATGGCAACCAGCGATCCGCCTGAGTTACTCAAATGACTCGGCGGGCAGCTTCCGGGAAACCAAAGTGTTTGGGTTCCGGGGGAAGTATGGTTGCAAAGCTGAAACTTAAAGGAATTGACGGAAGGGCACCACCAGGAGTGGAGCCTGCGGCTTAATTTGACTCAACACGGGAAAACTTACCCGGCCCGGACACTGGGAGGATTGACAGATTGAGAGCTCTTTCTTGATTCGGTGGATGGTGGTGCATGGCCGTTCTTAGTTGGTGGAGCGATTTGTCTGGTTAATTCCGATAACGAACGAGACTCTAGCCTATTAAATAGGTGCGGGGTTCCCAGCACCTTACAACCTTCTTAGAGGGACAAGCGGCTCCTAGCCGCACGAAACAGAGCAATAACAGGTCTGTGATGCCCTTAGATGTCCGGGGCCGCACGCGCGCTACACTGAAGGAAGCAGCGTGTCTTTATCCCTGTCTGAAAAGACTGGGTAACCCGTGGAACTTCTTTCGTGATTGGGATAGGGGCTTGCAATTGTTCCCCTTGAACGAGGAATTCCCAGTAAGCGCGAGTCATAAGCTCGCGTTGATTACGTCCCTGCCCTTTGTACACACCGCCCGTCGCTACTACCGATTGAATGATTTAGTGAGGTCTTCGGACCGATGTCCGGCGCGGCCTTTCGGTTGCGCCGGTCTGTTGGAAAGATGACCAAACTTGATCATTTAGAGGAAGTAAAAGTCGTAACAAGGTTTCCGTAGGTGAACCTGCGGAAGGATCATTACCGGATTGTGAAGGGTGGCGAGCGCCATTGTTTCTACCCCGTGTGGGTGAAGCAGCTCGCTGCGCCCGACGCTTTCCGCCGCTGGCCCCGCTTGGACGCGGGGACGGCTATACCCGAACATGCCGGGGACTGCCTGAATTTTGAGGGGCGCCCCGTGCCAAATTTGTTGCGCCCAGTGGACGCCGGCTGCAACCTTGGACGGTTGGCTTGGCCGCGCCCGCGGGTAGAAACGGCGTAACGCACACTGGGTGGGCTTTCTGTCCGCTTTGGCGCTCTTGCGCGGAATGGGAGTAAGACGACCCGACCTGCTGCTTTGCCCAGTACGAGGGGAACGGCGAAGCGTGCGGTCGGTCAAGGAACTGACGGTCGAGAGCTAATGCCGCTGCCGCTTAGTACACACACGGAACCGTGGTGCGAGCGCTCTCCCGTCCTCCGCGGCAAACGCTGCCGAGTCTGAAAAGTCTGGCGGCTGCCGGTCGCTTCCTGCGGCGAGTATGGAGTAACGACCCGACTTTGTTGCCGCCCAAGTACTAAAGGAACGGTGTGGCGCTCGGTCGGTCATGGAACTGTCGGTATGAGGGTGCGGCTGCCAAGTACGGAAGGAACCGTGGCCTAAAGTGCTCTCCCGTCCTCCGCGGCAAATGCCACCGAGTCCGAAAGGGCCGGAGGCTGCCGGTCGGCTCCTGCTCGTGACGCGCGAGGTGTCGAGATCGCGGTTTAATGCGACGACGTCTGCAGGCTATTCGCCCGCCGCCGAGGGAAAGGCGGCGTTGCTGCGAAGTACCGAAGGAAACGCGGCTTTGCTACGTCGGAAGCGTTCTGCGGTTAGCGGACTTGTGCGCTTTGGGAAGGCGCCGCACGTCGAAAGAGGAAGTACGGACAGACGAGGGACTGTAGTCCCGGATTCGAACGCACTTGCGGCCAGGCCCTTGCTGGCTTCGTCTTCCGCCTCAAGTAGACTTGTTGTGGCGCCGGCGCAGGGAGCCGTCCCTGGCACTGGCCGAGTGGTTTTGGAGAGCTGCGCGAGTACGCGCGCCGGGCTCTTGTCTTTCGTCTCAAGTAGGCTGTTGGATCAACAGCGGTTATGCTGCGGCGATCTGCCGATGCGAAAGTGTGTGTGTGTTTGAGGCCCTTCTATGAACCTACTGCTGACTGAAGCGAAGCACGTCGATGGGGGTGAAGCCCTGCCCGTGGCCGTGTAGCCGTTAAAGACTCCACAGCGGCTTAGCCCTAATCATGGCTCTGTCGCTCTTTGCAATTTTTAGTGGAGCGATGTGAACGTGCACACGAGACACACGGGTCCGGTGGTTGGATGGCAGGTAAAACCGGCTTCGAGTGCGCGCAAACGGCATAAGCTACCTCGAGGGCAAGCGAGGAAGGCGTGGGCGCAAAACACACGCGCGAGTAGCAGGAGTGGAGT
>NC_092823.1:13141930-13164430 GCF_023375885.2 Dermacentor andersoni | reverse complement strand
GAAATAATTTCAGTTCAGTTCAGCATGATTGGATTTCATCTTTTCCAGTATTCTCAGTACTCTCGTTGTAGTACCAATTGCCGGCAGATTTTTTTTTTTAGTTGTTTAGAGTTATACATTCCTGAACGATGTTTTTCTTTTCCTCAAAGCTAGCCATAGAACCAGCGCTTTCTATAAAATCATGACAATAAGAATCCAGCATATCGGTTCATCTTCGGCGCGATTAAAGTTCGGGAACTGGCGATTTTTTATTGCCGTGATCAAGAAGGTTAACACCAGATAAGGCGTGATATTTCAGCATACCAGTCACGATATCTAATCGAATCTAAGATTGAAATGGCGTTCTGAATTCTTTCGGTTCCAGATAGAAAGAAACAGAAAAAAAAAAAAAAAAAAAAGAAAGGATGTGATTGATTGCCATTCAAATCTGAAGACCGCGTGGAGAAAGTGTTCCGGTTTACATTCGGCAAATCAAAATGAACGGCTAAAATTAATCCATCGTCTGGTTTCATGCGCGAGATCACGTAAAAGGCAGCCATTCTTCTTAGCATGGTTTCTCTCTTTTGCTCTCTCATTCGCGCACGGAAATTTCTTCGTACGGGAATTTTATGAAGCGAAGGCGGCTGCAGACCATTTTCTTTGTTTAGTTCATGTTCGTAGGCGCAAATTACAAACCTAACACTTGGAGCAACATTTCCACTACTCTAGAGGGGCATAAACTGTAGACAGTGCACGCTTTCTCATTTATCCAATCGCTCGCAAACACATTGCATTGCTAGTCTACAGTGGCAATACAAAGTGACGTTTCACCATGCACGTCGAAGTTCATTACCAGTACCGCGCCAGCATCGACCGGCCGGCGAAGCGACGAGCTCAGCAGCGCATGCGCAAGGCCCGACACCACCCCAACCGAGCTTCCCTGCTTATCGGAGAGAGCAAGTGCGCGTGAACACGGGCGCGTCTGAGTATCTGGATTTAAAAAAAAAAGAAAAAGAAAGCGTTTCCGAGATATTGACAAAGACAAGTGGTCGCGGTCGCTCTGAATCTTATCGTATTATAGAAAACGTGGGATGGCGGCGCTTCCTCGAGGGTCAGAAAGTACAATCGTCGAACTAGGTGGCAAGTGGAGTACATCCTTTTTCTTGGAACGGTTTGCAATTGACTGCTTGAATGTGCCGACCACGCGTCGCGGGTCGCGTATAGAGCCAACCGTTGGCAAGCACGCGTCTAGCGTAGCAGCAGAACCGATCGCGGTTGCGATAACCCATCGTTGGCAGCGAAAAAGAAAAACACCCACACGCAGTTTGTAGCAATAACCGTACAAATCAATGTGGTTTTAAATATAGCTTCACTGGTCACCCAAGAAGGGCACCGAAACTTTCTCATGACGCACACCGCTGTAGTCCACAAAGAACAAAGCGCACAAAATAGATATGATACAGCCGCACCGCATTATTTCGTGTTTTCACCATTTCATTACTTTCGTGTGCATGCGCGCTAGGGCCACGCAGGCCAGGAGTAAAAGGCACGAAAAAAAAAAAAAAAAAAAAATGGTACGCAATCCTAAGCTTTGACTTGACTGCTGTGGCACTCGCATTTGTGTTCTTTACCTTAGGCGAACGCAATGCGCAAACTGAACTGGAATTTCCAATAATGGAAATTCCTGTTTGGCTCATATTTGCGTTTTTCGCCCGAGCAAGCGCTTCACTGCACTACGCTTTGCCCCTTCAACGTGGCTACACTGCCCGGCAGGCGTGTTCTGCGTAGGGCCGAACCTGCAGGCAAAAAGCATGGGCGCCGCCATCTTGTTGAGAGCGGCGCCAGGGACACAATCGCGCCTAGCTCATTGAGTTTTCCCCCAAAACTGAAAAAAATTTGACTTCATTAAACGAGAAAGATGCCACGAGTGTCCCAACAAAAAGCTTTGAGGATTACCGAAGGGTAACTGAGGGCGACGCAACGGGCTCTGGAAAGAAGGATGATGGGTGTGGCGTCACGGGGGGATCGGAATAGAGCAGATTGGGGTGTGCGAGAACAAACGCTCGTTAATGACACCAAAGTTTAAACCAGGAAAAACAAATGGGCATGCGCAGGGCATGCAATCTGGGGGGAAGATAACCGGTGGCCATTAAGGGTTACAGACTGAATTCCGAGAGGAGGGAAGCGTAGCAGGGGGTGGCAGAAAGGTAGGAGGGCAGATTAGATTAGGGACTACATGGCGACAATCGGCACCTGACCGGGGTACTTGGAGGATCATGGGAGATGCCTTTGCCCTGCAGTGGGCGTAGCCAGGATGATGATGATGATGATGTTCATGATGAAAAGGTAGCAACAGGTCTTCGTAACATACAGGTTAGAAAGATGAGGCACCTTTTAACCCTTGAATATATTTCGCCACATTCGGGCATACGACAAGTTTGTTTTCGAGGCGCTCGGTCCCACTGCTGCGAAAATGTGTACACAAAGGCTGCACAGTAGTTGCCAGAAATCGGGCACTCTATTTTTCTTTCATAGGGAATCTTTCTTCCACTTGGGCAGCGGATTTCGGCGGCAGGGCGAGCTTGCGTGGGCGCGGTGGTTTACGGATCCAAGCGATAGTGAACTCCAAAATCCAGTGTTGGCTTTGAGTGGGATTCATATTGATTGCGAACCCCACGGCTAATCCTACCCCCCATCCCCCCAAGTGGCTCTTTACAGGAGACAATCATTCAGAGACATCGGACAAATAGGAATTCTGGTTCTTTCTTTTGCTTTCATTAATTTTTCTCGAAGCCCATAACTAGAAATTTGCTGGAGCGGCTGTCCCATTTGCGACGCAACAAGTGCGACGCTACACACAGATGGAGTGGCAGTTTAATTACTCTCGTGGTCCGCGAACCGGCATCGTTGCGTGTAGTATAGGAATGGTGCGTGTCAAGTCAGTGCTCGCGTTGAGCTTGTGCTCTTCATTTTGATTGAATGAAGTCTCACCTAAGTGAGCGGGGCCGATCCCGGAGGTAGTGCAATACCGGGCCGACCTGCGGCGGAGGTGAAGCAGGCTTCAAGCACTCCGCCAACTTCCAAAAATAGGTTTAATATCGTGGGTCCATATAGAACCCGTATCAGATATTAAGCTGATAAGAACAGATACTACACACAGGGAATTTTTATTAACATGTTACTCTCATGTCAAAAACTATGTACATCAGTCTAATGCACAGTGTACTGAATCACATGACTTACAGCAAAATGGACAATCCATGCGTACGATGATATATACAATGCATATGATTGTGGTATATACAAGAGTAAATTTTTTCGCGAAAGGTTTGTTAACATAGTTCTTTGCTAATAAATGCAATTTACACAATGTATAAACAGAGGATCACCGACAATACACTGTGTGGTTTGTACCCTTGACAGCATGCACGTAGGCGAATCACAATACCAGACTTCTTGGGGTTGGTTGTCTATAAACCAGGAATTCACGTCGTTTAACTACATTTTCTCATCAAGACTGGCTTCTTTCCCTGTGGTGTTCGTAGATTACTCCCTTCTTGTATAATTGTTATCTACATTATGTTTGTTTGCTTGGAGCGTATCTCCTAGCTGCGAGAGTATTGTATCGCTAGGAGGGGGGCATGCATGCCTGATTTTAGACATGGCTCATGGGCGCTATGATTTGGTCGTTTTTGATCCTCCAGAACCGTGTGTGCCACCTTCGAAGAAACTGGTCTACTCCATTTCTAGCGAGCTCTTTGGATAGAATCCTTTTCATCCATATCCGCGTATATTTTAGAACGGGGTAGACGGCTCTTTGCGGGCGCCTCTTCAACTCAGCTAGTCCTCTTCTTTTCCAGATACAAAACATGATTACAAGTGTCAAAAGCTTCTCAAATCGGGATTTCTTGGTCACCTGATGGAGTAATCTGCATTTGAATGTGTTGCTTGCTACCCTCCAGACCGCTTTGGCCGGTCCGCACTCCGTGAGGGCATGTTTTTGGGTTTCTGGTTGATCTCAGTTGGGGCACCGGTCTGTTTCAGTTATTCCCAGGTGTTCTAGTCGTGTTTTCGTGGGTAGTACGCCCCATCTTCTTTGCCATTCGAAGTCTCGTAATGGTCCCGGTAAGTCCGTCTGCGCCCACCATTTCCATTTTGCCGGGGTGCTTTTCGTTGATTCCTCTAGTTCCAGTTCTGTTATTGCTATGGCGGCATTGACTTCAGCTGGCTTGACAGTTGCTATAGGGGTGTCCGGGCACAATTCTTCAATAGCTTTACAGGTGTGAACTGCGTCTTTATAAAATTCTAGTGGCCGCTCGGCGCGTGGGCCATGCCATTTGACTGGTGTTACTAAACGATCCAGTGTGCTGAGCCAATAGCGTAGCACCGTGCTGCCCACGTACTGGTCGCTGTTTAGTAGTGTTGCGAATGTTTTAGCCGCTAGGATTCTTGCTGTCTGGGCAATATTGGGTATTGTGAGTCCCCCCCTCTGTTTCGGTAGCCGTAGAATCCGTCGGGGTAGGGGTGCGGTTTTCTTTTGCCACAAGTATGTACTGATAATAGATTCCAGTTTTTTGGCCACTAACCTGGGCATTCGTGTGATCCTCGCCACATAAAAGGCGGGTGCGCACATCTTGGCCTTGATGGTTTCTGCTTTTTCTATGAGACTAAGTTCCGGGGTTGTTATTTCCTCTGCTGCTTTTCGTGCTTTATTGAGGGGATCTATCCAACTTTTCTCCGAGACGTTGCCCGCTTCAAACCAGAGGCCAAGTACTTTAACCGCTTCCAAGAACTGTATGTCAGGTAGGTCGCGTTCGGAAAAGGAGCCAAAACGGAGTGCTTTGCTTTTTTTTTCGTTTATTTTGGCGCCGGAGAGGGTGGCGTATTCCTTAAAAATGTGTATTGCTGTTCTATAGCTGCTTTCATCTCTAATAAAAAGGGATATATCGTCCGCAAATGCCGAGATTTTCACTTCGTTGGATCCCGGTAATGGGAAGCCCCGGATCCTTGAGTCTTCGCTGATTTTTCGCAACAAGGGATCTAATGCTAATACGAACAAGCTGGGTGATAAGGCGCAGCCTTGGCGTACTCCCTTGTTTATGGTAAAACTTCTGGATACTTTGTTGTTGATTAGGATCTCGCTTTGGGCGTCGCGATAAAGTGTTCGGATGATGTTAATGAACTCTTGTGGAAAGCCAAAAGCCTGCATAACTTGAAACACATATGCCCGACGCACGTTATCGAAGGCTTTTTCTTGGTCGAGGGTTACAAAGGCGCCTTTGTACTGTTTTGTTTTGGCATACGCGAAAACATCACGGGTGAGGGTCAAGGCCGCAAAAATGGACCTGCCCGGGATTGCAGCTGCCTGGAAATCGGATATGATGGTTGGTGTGATATCGCTTAATCTGTTTGCTAGTATGGACGTGGCGATCTTATAATCTGCATTGAGTAACGTCACTGGGCGCCAGGCATTGACGTCCAGTGGGTCAGCATTGTCTTTGAGCAGAAGAACAATTCTCCCCTGCGTAAAAGATGCAGGTTTTCTGTGGTTCGTAATGACGTCATTCAGTGTTTTAACTAGGCGTTCACCTATCTCGGGAAAGAACTCATGGTAAAAACCAATACGGATTCCGTCCGGTCCGGGGGCCGATTCTTTGTTCATGCTGCGGATTACCCGCAAGGCCTCTTCTTTTGTAATGGGTGCATACAATAGACTTGCGTCTTCGTCTTTGAGTTGTGGGAGTCGGGGTAACCACGAGTACGTGGTGGGTTCGGGCTGGTCTGCATTCTCTTGCAGGATTTCTTGGAAGTGGTCGACGAAGATCTTTTCTATGGCTGTCTGGTCTGTTATTATGTTTCCCTTGTGAGAGCGTATTTGCCTAATGTTGATCTTGGCTCTCGTTTGATTGCCTTCGTGCTGAATGCTTCCAGCAATTATGGACTGCTGTCCTTGTAGTCCCATTGGTTGGTTCAATCCCTGTTTTAGTTCTTTCATGATCTCTCGGTATCTGTCGCGCATGTCGCTAAGATATTCTTGTGTACAAAAGGTTAGGTCGCCCCCTCTTTCTATTATCAGGATCCGTCTGGAAATTTCGTTCAGTTTGGCCGTGAGATTCACTTTTCTGTTTCTTCCTGCGTCTATTAGAATGTCTTTCCATTGATTTTTCAGATCATCCCAGTCTGTATCTTCTGGAGAAGATGCCATGTATTTTGCGAGGTTCTGTCTAATGATCTGGCATGCTTCAGGGTCCCGTGTGAGGTTGGCGTCCATTCTCCACCTGTTTGGTAGCGGCGCTGGCCCACACTGTCCTTTGATCTTTAGACTTAGGGGTCTGTGGTCGCTGAAAGGTTTGGAACCTTCCGGGCCATTACTGGTATGAATGTCCAAAACCTCGGAGAGTAGTTCTGCAGAGACATAGGCTCGGTCGAGGCGAGAATGTGTCGACCCACAGGAGCGGGTACTCTCAAACAAGTTGCCGTGTGCTACTACCCAAGCGTCTGATAAATTGTAGTATACTAGTAATTTGCGTAATTCCCTTGCGTGGTGGTGGGGTTTCCCCTGCCCCGGTCCTCTGATATCGCGATAGGCGTCCAGGACGCAGTTGAAGTCACCCATCAACACACAAGGTAGCTTGGTAGGTATGTATTCCCAGAGATCCTTAAAAAACTCATTGGTTAGGTTGCGAGAGACCGGGGCGTAAACGTTGATTATTCGAATTTTTTGATTACCCACGTACATATCTAGGCATATGATGCGGCCCTTCGTGTCGTAGGTACAAAAGGACTTGTTGCGGAAACGCCCAGACACAAAAACCACACCTGTGCCACACGATTTGGAGCACGTGAGAGAAAAAAAAGCGTCTACTCCGTTTTGTTGTCGAAAAGATACCACTTCTTGTGGAGTGCGTATGTTCGTCTCTTGCAGAAAAAGAATGTCAATGCCCTTTCCTCGGGCGAAGGAAAGAAGCTGTCTTTGCTTATCGGGTTTGCGCAATCCTCTAACGTTAAACGAGGCGCAATGAAGGCATTCCATTGCGAGAAACAAAAGAAAAAGAAAATGAAGAGGAGAAAGAAAAGCAGTCTTACAAGGGGTGGAGGGTACCGACAAGCGGTTGAAAGTTGTGTCGGTTTTCGTGGTATACCGGTGGTTCGTATTGTTCATTGCCACGTCCGTATTTCTCTTCCCTTTCGTTTACTCCTCATCACCTGACAGTTTCGGTTGTGGTAAATAGCGTCAATCTTATCTGCCGCTAGTGGTGGCTTGAGCGGTTTCGTCCCATTCACGTCGTAGCGGGGTGCCTTACGCGATAACTCTGTTTTGATTGTGTGAGGAGCGGCTTACAGGACCGCGCCCTCTCCCCCTTTCCCACTCTGCGTCGATACTTCCATGTCGCTATCTGATGAATCAAATTTCTCGGTTGCCGGTGATGTTTTCCTCGGTTTTTTGTGTGTTGCCGTTTTAGCGTCGCCTTCGCTACTGGATAGCTCCTCTTTCTTTCGCCGTTGTGTGTTTGGGCTTTCGTTTTGCTTGCCGCGACCTTGTTCTTGGTTCCTGTTTTTTCGTAATGATCTAGATCGTTGTCTTGGTTTGTTCATTAAGGGATTATTGGTTGTCGTCGTTTTTTCTTCTTGCCTACTCTGGTGGGTCATAGAACCTTTGTTTGCCGTCATTTGCATGCCTGCCGTCGACGTATCTTGTGGGGAAGGGGGCGGAGGCATGCCGCGATGATCTTCTGTCTCTGGCACGCGGTAGCGTCCGCTGCTTACGATCGGTTGTTCCTCTAAGTTTGTTTTCTTTGTCATCTGTGGTCCAGAAGGCTGTTTATCGTTCACTAGTTTTGAGGCCTGTGTGGTGGGGTTAGGTTCAGGCGCTTGGGGGCACGGTCCTGACGCGCAGCATTCAGTTGTTTTGTTCTTTTCTTGATCAGCATTCGTTTCACTATCAGTGACAGTCGTCGTGTCGCTCATGTCTCCTGAGGAGCTAGATGGCGAGGGTTCCTCGGTTGTTTTCCCCTCTGTCGAATCAACAGAGCTGGTTGATTTGTTTGTTTCTGTGCTTGCATTGCCCGATGGTTCCTGGCTGCTGGTGTTGCTTGGCGTTTCGCCATTCCAAAAGTCCCGTCGGGGGGTTGGAGCCTTCATCACGCGGGGTTGAAGCACTTGTAGCCCGGAAGGTTTCGGTAAAGCTGGGAATTCTTTTTCCGATGGTGTGCCGCGCGTTGCCGCTACGTCTGTCTGTGGGAGTGCCGACACCGCCCCCGCGTACGATTTCGTATACGTGCGGCTGCGAAAGCACGCACGCGTGCTATGATGTCCTCCGCATTTTCGGCATTGTTCATCACATTCTGCATCGCTGTGCCCGAAAGTGCCACAACGTTTACAAAACGCGGCCGTGCATGTATTGGCCATGTGGGACCCGTCCCCACAGCGTGCACAAACACGGCGCATGCCCCGATACTCGCACATAATGCGGAATCCCTGAACTGTTAAAAAATTTGGTATGGGTCTGGTCATCTCAATCCTTACCACACGTACTCCGTTTAATTTGTTGGACCGGTTGTTGGCCTTCGCAAATGATACACTTTTGATTTTGCCATATTGTTGTAAGGCAAATGACAAAGCTTCCGCGGACAAGTACACGGGATAGCGATAGACGTTAACAAAAGTCACTGGTGGCCCGACCGCGTCGACTGGCACTTTAACATCATTGATAAAGAATCCTTCTGCAACCATTAACGCAGTCGCCTGTGTGGCATTGCGAGTACACACCAGAAATTTAGCCCCGCCCATATGCTGTAGGGCCAAGACGCTATCCTCCCCAGCTGTTCGCTCTACCGCGTCGATAAGATCGTCAATAGAAATGTCTCCGTCAGGAGCGTCGAACAAAAAACAATTTTCCCTCAAAGGGGTCTCACTGCTATGCTCAGTGCTGGGGGGCGTTGCCATGCTGCTGCCGGCGTAGCTCCTCCGAGACTCGTATCGGAAACTGGTTTCCACTTGTGCCGTACAGCTGGCGCTGAGCGCTGCTGTACACTGGTAGTCGGCGGGCTCAGCAGGTGGTGCTGGTTCCGCTCCGAGTTGATGGTTGGCCGGCGGTACGGCAGGGGGCGCTCGCAGCAAGGCTGGCTCCCGGGAACATCGGCCGCACGGCAGGCGCTCGGGGGCCCACCGGGTTCCTCCGCTGCCCAGCAGATGGCACTCGGATGAGCAGGTGGGTAGGATGGTGGTCCGTGCCTTGACGATGGGTTCTCGTGGACTCCTGGAGGTCCGCCGTGGTCCCGACGCGACCTCCGGGGCAGCAGTGGTGACTCGTCGAAAGTTCTTCCCGGCCTGGGGCAGAGTTCTTAGCCAAAAGGCCGAGAAGCGATGTCCTTCACTTCACTTCATTGTACTACTGCCTTGTGGGCGCCCTGCCGACATGGGTAACCTCAGCAACAGCGTGGGCAATATTATAAAATTCAGCCTGTGTACAGACTCAACGCTCCCTATCTCACGGATGAAATTCGCAACGCCTCAGTCTTTCGCTGTTAACGAAACGCTGTCGCGTAGAAACGAGACCCGAGTGCAAGCTTGCTTGTAACGCGAAACCAACCAAGGCAACCTCGTAGAAAACGGAACAGGCGAGCGGAAAAAAAACGCGCCAGGGGAATGCTTACTTCCGTCTGAATGCGACCGCTCAAGGTGACCTTCCTTGAGGGCTTCGTTTCAAGCCCGTGTGCAATTGTAATATACTACGCGCATTTCCTTCATTTCTTTTTATTTACCGCAAGGCCCACTGAAAATTTTGATACGGCACAGGCCGGGACGGATCGCAACGTGTCGAATCGACCGGTAGAATTAGGTAGCATGCCCCATGTACGAAGACGAGCAACATAGAAGTGAATGACAAAATAAATATAGAAAACGCTGCACACTCCTTCCAACCGGAAACATAGAGGGGAGAAAGATCGCCATCTGAAACACAGGCATTGTAAAAAAAAAAAAAAGTGCTACCTCATCATCTTTACCATTACCGTGTGTGTGTATGTATATATGCATGTGTGTGTGTGTGTGTTTGTGTATTTATATATATATATATATATATATATATATATATATATATATATATATATACGCACACATGCTAGCATAGCTTAAACGCAGCTGGAAAGCTCAGCCTTGCACAAGAACCACCCCCTGTCGCAAACCCCTTTGAAACATTCAAATGCCAAACACGAGTAGAGCGAGGTCGTTCGAACCTGGCGCCAAAACGCATTGGCGCCATCTGTGTACGGAACTAGGAAAACCTGCGGACTTTGCAATACAGAAAGAAAGGTAGATGGCGCGAGCTAACGCTCCATTGCATACTAAGAACGAGAGTTAGTGAATAATGGCAGAAACGTCTTGGGAAGAGAAAAAAAAAAAACACGCAAAAGTTGTTGGCTTGTGCAAGCACTCTATGTTACAGCGATTAAAGAGCATAGCATCTTCTACAACAGCAGCTACAAAAAGAAGAAGAACGTGAGAGAGGGAGAGAGACAGGCGTGTTTCTTTGGAATGCAGAGCATGCAGCACATACTATAAAGTGCCAAAGAGACGGGGAAAGCAGATGGCGCGAAGGTGTATGTCCTCAAAGCTTGAAAGCAATTTCTAAATTACATGTACCGAAGTCCACCTACTCTCATCAGGTTGCTCCCGCCTCCAGTTGCGTTTAAAGTGAAATTACAGTCGCCTCAAAGGCAGACAGAGAGAGAGTGAAAATAGGTACACTTGCTTCGCGCAGCTGCAGCCGTTCAAATTTTACAGCAAGAGCACTCCCGAAGCAACAAAGTCCGCTGCCGCCTGGGCGCAATGCGCTCGCTTCAGTAAATTGCCGTGCTGGCCTCGGCAACCAAGAGGTGTAGTGCGGCAGACTGCTGCATTGTAGCACACCGCAAACCGTGCAGACGTAAGCGATCGCCTCGACATCGCTGCGAGCGCTCGAAGAGACAAAGTCCGAAACCACGTGTGCCGGGGCGGTGCGAGCGCGACGCCTTTGACGCAACTTTTGCGTACAAGCCGCCGCACCGCCACGACGGAATCGCTGGCATCCCGCACGCAGCTGCATTGTGTCACGCCGGCAATCGTTGAAACACCACGCAGTCGTCGGCGTCGGCCCCGACATGGTTGCGAGCGCTGGAAGAGACAAAGTCCGAAACCGCGTGTGCCGGGGCGGCGCGAGCGCGACGCCTTTGACGCAACTTTTGCGTACAAGCCGCCGCACGGACACGACGGAGCCGGTGTCACCCTGCAGAGGGCTGCACTATAGCACGCCGGGAACCGGCAAAGAACCGCGCAGACGTCGTCGTTGGCCGCGGCGTTGCCGCGAGCACGCGAAGAGACAAAGTCCGAAAGGACGTCAGCCGGGGCGTCGAGCACGCCGCCCGCACTGTTCGCACGCGTGCTCGGAAATGGCGAAGGGGCCGCGCTAGCGTGCCTTGAATCGGTGAGCGGCGGTACCGCGGCGATCGCCAGAGCTCGAATCCGCCCTGCAAAAGCCAAATATTGGCGCTCGGCTCGGCGCAGTACGCCGCCGCGTCGCACGAGTACGGCCCCATGGAGGTCTGGGCACTTATCGCTGCTACTGTAAGGGGCCGTACGGCCCCGGCCGACATTGTACCGTAGTGCGATTTTCGGCTTGCGCGTGCTCGTGGCGTAGTCCGCGCACCGTTCCGACGTCGACAATCGTGCCCACGACTACGCGAGCGCTGGAAGAGACAAAGTCCGAAACCGCGTGTGCCGGGGCGGCGCGAGCGCGACGCCTTTGACGCAACTTTTGCGTACAAGCCGCCGCACGGACACGACGGAGCCGGTGTCGCCCTGCAGAGGGCTGCACTATAGCACGCCGGGAACCGGCAAAGAACCGCGCAGACGTCGTCGTTGGCCGCGGCGTTGCCGCGAGCACGCGAAGAGACAAAGTCCGAAACGACGTCAGCCGGGGCGTCGAGCACGCCGCCCGCACTGTTCGCACGCGTGCTCGGAAATGGCGAAGGGGCCGCGCTAGCGTGCCTTGAATCGGTGAGCGGCGGTACCGCGGCGATAGCCAGAGCTCGAATCCGCCCTGCAAAAGCCAAATATTGGCGCTCGGCTCGGCGCAGTACGCCGCCGCGTCGCACGAGTACGGCCCCATGGAGGTCTGGGCACTTATCGCTGCTACTGTAAGGGGCCGTACGGCCCCGGCCGACATTGTACCGTAGTGCGATTTTCGTCTTGCGCGTGCTCGTGGCGGTGTCCGCGCACCGTTCCGACGTCGACAATCGTGCCCACGACTACGCGAGCGCTGGAAGAGACAAAGTCCGAAACCGCGTGTGCCGGGGCGGCGCGAGCGCGACGCCTTTGACGCAACTTTTGCGTACAAGCCGCCGCACGGACACGACGGAATCGCTGGCATCCCGCACGCAGCTGCATTGTGTCACGCCGGCAATCGTTGAAACACCACGCTGTCGTCGGCGTCGGCCCCGACATGGTTGCGAGCGCTGGAAGAGACAAAGTCCGAAACCGCGTGTGCCGGGGCGGCGCGAGCGCGACGCCTTTGACGCAACTTTTGCGTACAAGCCGCCGCACGGACACGACGGAGCCGGTGTCGCCCTGCAGAGGGCTGCACTATAGCACGCCGGGAACCGGCAAAGAACCGCGCAGACGTCGTCGTTGGCCGCGGCGTTGCCGCGAGCACGCGAAGAGACAAAGTCCGAAACGACGTCAGCCGGGGCGTCGAGCACGCCGCCCGCACTGTTCGCACGCGTGCTCGGAAATGGCGAAGGGGCCGCGCTAGCGTGCCTTGAATCGGTGAGCGGCGGTACCGCGGCGATCGCCAGAGCTCGAATCCGCCCTGCAAAAGCCAAATATTGGCGCTCGGCTCGGCGCAGTACGCCGCCGCGTCGCACGAGTACGGCCCCATGGAGGTCTGGGCACTTATCGCTGCTACTGTAAGGGGCCGTACGGCCCCGGCCGACATTGTACCGTAGTGCGATTTTCGTCTTGCGCGTGCTCGTGGCGGTGTCCGCGCACCGTTGCGACGTCGACAATCGTGCCCACGACTACGCGAGCGCTGGAAGAGACAAAGTCCGAAACCGCGTGTGCCGGGGCGGCGCGAGCGCGACGCCTTTGACGCAACTTTTGCGTACAAGCCGCCGCACGGCCACGACGGAGCCGGTGTCACCCTGCAGAGGGCTGCACTGTAGCACGCCGGGAACCGGCAAAGAACCGCGCAGACGTCGTCGTTGGCCGCGGCGTTGCCGCGAGCACGCGAAGAGACAAAGTCCGAAACGACGTCAGCCGGGGCGTCGAGCACGCCGCCCGCACTGTTCGCACGCGTGCTCGGAAATGGCGAAGGGGCCGCGCTAGCGTGCCTTGAATCGGTGAGCGGCGGTACCGCGGCGATCGCCAGAGCTCGAATCCGCCCTGCAAAAGCCAAATATTGGCGCTCGGCTCGGCGCAGTACGCCGCCGCGTCGCACGAGTACGGCCCCATGGAGGTCTGGGCACTTATCGCTGCTACTGTAAGGGGCCGTACGGCCCCGGCCGACATTGTACCGTAGTGCGATTTTCGTCTTGCGCGTGCTCGTGGCGGTGTCCGCGCACCGTTGCGACGTCGACAATCGTGCCCACGACTACGCGAGCGCTGGAAGAGACAAAGTCCGAAACCGCGTGTGCCGGGGCGGCGCGAGCGCGACGCCTTTGACGCAACTTTTGCGTACAAGCCGCCGCACGGCCACGACGGAGCCGGTGTCACCCTGCAGAGGGCTGCACTGTAGCACGCCGGGAACCGGCAAAGAACCGCGCAGACGTCGTCGTTGGCCGCGGCGTTGCCGCGAGCACGCGAAGAGACAAAGTCCGAAACGACGTCAGCCGGGGCGTCGAGCACGCCGCCCGCACTGTTCGCACTCGTGCTCGGAAATGGCGAAGGGGCCGTGCTAGCGTGCCTCGAATCGATCGGCCGGGGGCCCCGTAGGGCGACAGACAGGCAATTGTGCAGGAAACCGTACTGGCCATTGGCGAGAAATTGCCGTTCGCGCATTCGGTGGACGCGCTGCGCTTTCACGACTTCGGCATTGTGCTGCCGACGTAAGCTTTCAATCTTGCTCGCGGCGTTACGAGGCGGCACGATTTTCGCCAAACGCTCGTCGAAAGTGGCACGAGTACGGCCCCATGGAGGTCTGGGTACTTATCGCTGCTATTATATGGGGGTCCCAGAGAGCAGTCGCCCCCAAAGCGACCTGGGTGTTTGATATGCGGCGGGCTTCGTGCCCGTCAAGCGTGTCCCCGGTATCGCTCCCGTGGATCCCACAGCTGACGTCTGCAGCCTCATCCGCTTGATGCGTTAGGGGCTGGTTGTCGGACGACGCTTTTTCCACGATATCGAAGTGTGTTCCGCATCGTCCTCGGACGAATCAAATACGAAAGCGCCGAAGGCGCGGGCGTGACCCGTCGCCTAGCGGCTTTGCCGTCTCGGCTACGTTGCAAGTGTCGGTCGGTCCACCAGTGCTGCGGGCTCGAGAGAAACCGCAAGCCGCGATCGAGTCGACACAACCGGTCTATCGAGAATGTTGCGTGCTTCTTGCCGCGTGGCGATACCCGGCCCTGCGGGGAGGGCGCCGTTGCGAGCTCGAACGCCGTCGTCTCGGACTGTGCAAAGTGCTACCCTTTGCGAGAACGAAGCGTGTTGGGGCGCCTGAAGGTGGCCTCGGCATCGCAAAAACGGCGTCCGGCCTGCTTGAAAGGCTGGACGCGCAGTTGAACGATTACCTGGTTGATCCTGCCAGTAATCATATGCTTGTCTCAAAGATTAAGCCATGCATGTCTAAGTACATGCCGAAATAAGGCGAAACCGCGAATGGCTCATTAAATCAGTTATGGTTCCTTAGATCGTTTCTTCCTACTTGGATAACTGTGGCAATTCTAGAGCTAATACATGCAGTGAGCCTGAAGCCCTTTGGGCGACGGGTGCTTTTATTAGACCAAGATCGATCGGGTTTCGGCCCGTATTGTGTGGTGACTCTGGATAACTTTGTGCTGATCGCATGGCCACGAGCCGGCGACGTTTCTTTCAAGTGTCTGCCTTATCAACTTTCGATGGTAGGTTACTTGCTTACCATGGTTGTTACGGGTAACGGAGAATCAGGGTTCGATTCCGGAGAGGGAGCCTGAGAAACGGCTACCACATCCAAGGAAGGCAGCAGGCGCGCAAATTACCCACTCCCGGCACGGGGAGGTAGTGACGAAAAATAACAATACGGGACTCTTTTGAGGCCCCGTAATTGAAATGAGTACACTCTAAATCCTTTAACGAGGATCAATTGGAGGGCAAGTCTGGTGCCAGCAGCCGCGGTAATTCCAGCTCCAATAGCGTATACTAAAGCTGCTGCGGTTAAAAAGCTCGTAGTTGGATCTCAGTTCCAGACGAGTAGTGCATCTACCCGATGCGACGGCTCGGACTGAACATCATGCCGGTCCTTTCTTGGTGCACTTCATTGTGTGCCTCGAGAAGGCCGGTGCTTTTACTTTGAAAAAATTAGAGTGCTCAACGCAGGCGAGTCGCCTGAATAAACTTGCATGGAATAATAGAACAAGACCTCGTTTCTGTTCTGTTGGTTTTTGGAATACGAGGTAATGATTAAGAGGGACAGACGGGGGCATTCGTATTGCGGCGCTAGAGGTGAAATTCTTGGACCGTCGCAAGACGAACTACTGCGAAAGCATTTGCCAAGAATGTTTTCTTTGATCAAGAACGAAAGTCAGAGGTTCGAAGGCGATCAGATACCGCCCTAGTTCTGACCATAAACGATGCCAACCAGCGATCCGCCTGAGTTACTCAAATGACTCGGCGGGCAGCTTCCGGGAAACCAAAGTGTTTGGGTTCCGGGGGAAGTATGGTTGCAAAGCTGAAACTTAAAGGAATTGACGGAAGGGCACCACCAGGAGTGGAGCCTGCGGCTTAATTTGACTCAACACGGGAAAACTTACCCGGCCCGGACACTGGGAGGATTGACAGATTGAGAGCTCTTTCTTGATTCGGTGGATGGTGGTGCATGGCCGTTCTTAGTTGGTGGAGCGATTTGTCTGGTTAATTCCGATAACGAACGAGACTCTAGCCTATTAAATAGGTGCGGGGTTCCCAGCACCTTACAACCTTCTTAGAGGGACAAGCGGCTCCTAGCCGCACGAAACAGAGCAATAACAGGTCTGTGATGCCCTTAGATGTCCGGGGCCGCACGCGCGCTACACTGAAGGAAGCAGCGTGTCTTTATCCCTGTCTGAAAAGACTGGGTAACCCGTGGAACTTCTTTCGTGATTGGGATAGGGGCTTGCAATTGTTCCCCTTGAACGAGGAATTCCCAGTAAGCGCGAGTCATAAGCTCGCGTTGATTACGTCCCTGCCCTTTGTACACACCGCCCGTCGCTACTACCGATTGAATGATTTAGTGAGGTCTTCGGACCGATGTCCGGCGCGGCCTTTCGGTTGCGCCGGTCTGTTGGAAAGATGACCAAACTTGATCATTTAGAGGAAGTAAAAGTCGTAACAAGGTTTCCGTAGGTGAACCTGCGGAAGGATCATTACCGGATTGTGAAGGGTGGCGAGCGCCATTGTTTCTACCCCGTGTGGGTGAAGCAGCTCGCTGCGCCCGACGCTTTCCGCCGCTGGCCCCGCTTGGACGCGGGGACGGCTATACCCGAACATGCCGGGGACTGCCTGAATTTTGAGGGGCGCCCCGTGCCAAATTTGTTGCGCCCAGTGGACGCCGGCTGCAACCTTGGACGGTTGGCTTGGCCGCGCCCGCGGGTAGAAACGGCGTAACGCACACTGGGTGGGCTTTCTGTCCGCTTTGGCGCTCTTGCGCGGAATGGGAGTAAGACGACCCGACCTGCTGCTTTGCCCAGTACGAGGGGAACGGCGAAGCGTGCGGTCGGTCAAGGAACTGACGGTCGAGAGCTAATGCCGCTGCCGCTTAGTACACACACGGAACCGTGGTGCGAGCGCTCTCCCGTCCTCCGCGGCAAACGCTGCCGAGTCTGAAAAGTCTGGCGGCTGCCGGTCGCTTCCTGCGGCGAGTATGGAGTAACGACCCGACTTTGTTGCCGCCCAAGTACTAAAGGAACGGTGTGGCGCTCGGTCGGTCATGGAACTGTCGGTATGAGGGTGCGGCTGCCAAGTACGGAAGGAACCGTGGCCTAAAGTGCTCTCCCGTCCTCCGCGGCAAATGCCACCGAGTCCGAAAGGGCCGGAGGCTGCCGGTCGGCTCCTGCTCGTGACGCGCGAGGTGTCGAGATCGCGGTTTAATGCGACGACGTCTGCAGGCTATTCGCCCGCCGCCGAGGGAAAGGCGGCGTTGCTGCGAAGTACCGAAGGAAACGCGGCTTTGCTACGTCGGAAGCGTTCTGCGGTTAGCGGACTTGTGCGCTTTGGGAAGGCGCCGCACGTCGAAAGAGGAAGTACGGACAGACGAGGGACTGTAGTCCCGGATTCGAACGCACTTGCGGCCAGGCCCTTGCTGGCTTCGTCTTCCGCCTCAAGTAGACTTGTTGTGGCGCCGGCGCAGGGAGCCGTCCCTGGCACTGGCCGAGTGGTTTTGGAGAGCTGCGCGAGTACGCGCGCCGGGCTCTTGTCTTTCGTCTCAAGTAGGCTGTTGGATCAACAGCGGTTATGCTGCGGCGATCTGCCGATGCGAAAGTGTGTGTGTGTTTGAGGCCCTTCTATGAACCTACTGCTGACTGAAGCGAAGCACGTCGATGGGGGTGAAGCCCTGCCCGTGGCCGTGTAGCCGTTAAAGACTCCACAGCGGCTTAGCCCTAATCATGGCTCTGTCGCTCTTTGCAATTTTTAGTGGAGCGATGTGAACGTGCACACGAGACACACGGGTCCGGTGGTTGGATGGCAGGTAAAACCGGCTTCGAGTGCGCGCAAACGGCATAAGCTACCTCGAGGGCAAGCGAGGAAGGCGTGGGCGCAAAACACACGCGCGAGTAGCAGGAGTGGAGTGCCATTAGGCTTTCAGCTGCTGAGACGCGGCCGCCGAAAGAGCGAGACTGGAGGAGCGCACGCCGAAAGGCGCTCTTCGAAACCACACACAGGGAGACGCCACGTGCCTAAAACCCTGGTTGTACTGTACTGAATTGAACAAACTATTTTTCACGACTCTAAGCGGTGGATCACTCGGTTCTCGGGTCGATGAAGAACGCAGCCAGCTGCGAGACTTGGTGTGAATTGCAGGACACACTGAGCACTGATTCTTTGAACGCACATTGCGGCCTTGGGTCTTCCCTTGGCTTCGTCTGTCTGAGGGTCGGATCACATATCAAGAGAGACTTCGGCGCACAGGGAACGTGCGTCCGTCGACTCGTTTTGACCGCGTCGGCATCATGGACAGTACGTTGAGCGCTAAAGCCACGCGCCAGCGGCCTCACGAGAGGGAGACGGTGGCAAACCGTTGTGCCAATTCTTCGAAAAGACGGAAACGAGGCATTACTACTGCAGCGTGACGAGTGCGCGCCTCTAGCAAGACCGCCGCAGGATGGAGTCGGATACCTGCAGGGAAAGAGCGGTCCAAGCACGAGGCGCGAACGTCTGTTGCCATGTAGCGCGCACGTTTGCGAGAGAGTCGGAAGCGCACGCTTGCGTGCACGGAAAACGTGGGAATGAAACGCCGGCCGATTCCCGCGCCGTGCGCAAAGCCAGCGCGATCGCAATTTGCGCTGTTTGCCTTCGAAGTACGTCGAGCTCCAGAGCTGGTCGCTCGTTCACGTCACCGCAGTTGTGTGGGCGCCCTTCCGGGCTTCGTCGCAGGAATGGGAATCGGCAGATTCTTGCGAGGAGCGGGGAGGAGAAGGGTGGCCCCCGAAAGCGGTTCGACGCGACAGCGCAGTCTGCGAGCGAGAAGAGTCACGGCACGGCGGAGAATTGCCGCGAAACGGAAAATGTCTCCTTCGAGAGCGTGGGTGCCCCGTTGGCCGAGCTGAAGCGTTCCGTCGTAGTCCGCCGTCGGTCCAAGTGCTTCGCAGTCTCTGTCCCCTAAAGACTGGGCCACTCCAGTTGGGGCAGGGGCGACGCTACACGAGACGATGCCTCCCGCCAGGTTTTAGTCGCCCCTGCGGTGCCCGCTGAAGCGGCGCGCTGCTAAGGCGATCTTTGCCTCGGTGGTGTTTGGGCTTCAGACACGGTCGCTTACCACGCAACTGCTCGTGCGCCGCACGCGCGCAGGCGGTTCACCGCCTGCCAGCCTCGTCTATAAGTAGCTCCGTGTTGGGCGAAGGACGTGGTAGGGCGTCGCACTCGGTTGGCGCTGGGTTTTCGAACGTGTCGAGTCCTTTTCGGCATACCGCTCGTATGACGCACGCGCGCAGGCGTTGTGCCGCCTGCCAGCCTCGTCCGTAAGGACGTGGCAGGGCGTCGTACTCGGTCGTGCTGGAATGGGCGAAAGCGATGTATCCGTTGTCGACCTCAGATCAGGCGAGACAACCCGCTGAATTTAAGCATATCACTAAGCGGAGGAAAAGAAACCAACAGGGATTCCCCGAGTAGCTGCGAGCGAAACGGGACCGAGCCCAGCACCGAATCCCCCGTCCTTGCAGGCGGTCGGGAAATGTGGTGTATGGGAGGCGACGTTCTCGGGTGTTTGCGACGGTGCAAGTCCCCCTGACAGGGGCTTGTCCCAGAGTGGGTGCCAGGCCCGTCTCCGCCGTTGCGCGCCCGGGATGAAGCCTCCCGTGAGTCGGGTTGCTTGAGAGTGCAGCCCTAAGTGGGTGGTAAACTCCATCTAAGGCTAAATACGACCGAGAGACCGATAGTTCACAAGTACCGTGAGGGAAAGTTGAAAAGAACTTTGAAGAGAGAGTTCAAGAGTACGTGAAACCGCTTAGAGTAAAACGGGTGGGCCCTCGAAGCTCGAAAGCGGTGGGATTCAGTCTCCGGAAGACCGCGGAGCCGGCGGCGTCGGGTAAACGGCCCCCTTCGGGGGGCTGTTCCGGCTGCTGGCACGCAGACGCGGTCTCCAGGGTGCGCACTTCCCACCGCCGGTAGAACGCCGCGACGGACGCGGGTCAATGGGAAAAGTACGACTTTGAGTCCGGCTATGGAGGTGACCTGCCCGTCCCTTCGGGGACGGCACGCGGGAGTTATACCTCGCCGTGCACGAGAAGTTCGTCACCCCGTCCAGGCCCCATGGGCTTCTCCCGGCTGTCGGGAGGCCCGAACGATGACGCCCTCCGGAAACGGAGCGGAGAACCCGCTGGGCAAGCTTGTCGTCTCCTGTCGTCCGGGTTGGTCCCGTGGCGGCGGGTTGGCCGGCGAGAAGCCGCTGCGAGCGGGGCAATTCTCCCGCGGAGGCGCTATCGTGGTTTGCGGCGAGTAGGTCGGTAACCCACCCGACCCGTCTTGAAACACGGACCAAGGAGTCTAACATGTGCGCGAGTCAATGGGTCTCTCGAAACCCAATGGCGCAATGAAACGTGAAGGCCCCTTGCGGGCTGCGTTGCGATCCCGGACCGCACAGGGGTCCGAAAAAGGGAGCAGCAACGGCCCGTCCCAGGCGCTCACTCGTCGCCGGGGCGGAGCGAGAGCGCACACGTTGGCACCCGAAAGATGGTGAACTATGCCCGGGCAGGACGAGGCCAGAGGAAACTCTGGTGGAGGTCCGAAGCGATTCTGACGTGCAAATCGATCGTCCGACCTGGGTATAGGGGCGAAAGACCAATCGAACCATCTAGTAGCTGGTTCCCTCCGAAGTTTCCCTCAGGATAGCTGGCGCTCGATGGGAGAGCAGTCACACCTGGTAAAGCGAATGATTAGAGGCATTGGGGTCGAAACGTCCTCAACCTATTCTCAAACTTTCAATGGGTGTACGGGAGGCCTTCTGGGTTGAGGCCTCCCGCTGCGATGAGAGTGCCAAGTGGGCCACTTTTGGTAAGCAGAACTGGCGCTGTGGGATGAACCAAACGCCGGGGTAAGGCGCCCGAGTCGGGACGCTCATGAGAACCCATGAAGGGTGTTGGTTGCTTAAGACAGCAGGACGGTGGCCATGGAAGTCGGAATCCGCTAAGGAGTGTGTAACAACTCACCTGCCGAAGCAACTAGCCCCGAAAATGGATGGCGCTCTAGCGTCGCGCCTATCCCCGGCCGTCGCCGGCAGAAAAGCACGAAATGTGGGGGTGCTAAGCCGCGACGAGTAGGAGGGCCGCAGCGGTGGGCGTTGAAGGTGTCGGGCGTGAGCCCGCCTGGAGCCGCCGCTGGTGCAGATCTTGGTGGTAGTAGCAAATACTCAAGTGAGAACCTTGAGGACTGAAGTGGAGAAGGGTTCCATGTGAACAGCAGTTGAACATGGGTCAGTCGGTCCTTAGGGAAAGGAGAAATCCTTTCAGAAGCGGGCGCGTTTGTGCAGCTCAGTCTGTGAATCGGAGACGCCCCGCTGCAACCAAAAGGGAATCGGGTTAACAGTCCCGAACCCGGCTACGGAGATCGGTCCTTCGGGACCCAGTGCGGCAACGCAAACCAGCTCGGAGACGCCGATGGGAGCCCCGGGAAGAGTTTTCTTTTCTCTGTAAGGAGATCGAGTCCCTGGAATGGGTTCACCCCGAGATAGGGACGGTGGCTCCGTAGAGCAGTGCGGCTCTTGCGCTGTCCGGTGCGCTCCTGTCGGCCCTTGAAAATCCGAGTGAGGGAGTGTGATTTTCGTGCCGGACCGTACCCACATCCGCAGCAGGTCTCCAAGGTGAACAGCCTCTAGTCGATAGACCAATGTAGGTAAGGGAAGTCGGCAAAACGGATCCGTAACCTTGGGAAAAGGATTGGCTCTGAGGGCTGAGCCGGTCGGGCTGGGGTCCAGAAGCAGGAACGGCACTGCACCGGGACTGGGCGAGGCTCGCCGCCGTAAAAAGCGGTGCGGCCGAGCCCGGACCAGCGTCGGGACCTTCCTGTGGAAAGCCACAGCTGTGCATTTTCCGTGGGCTTCGCGCCTGAGGTTCTTGCTTCGGCCGGCAGAAAACAGCCAACTCAGAACTGGCACGGACCGGGGGAATCCGACTGTCTAATTAAAACAAAGCATTGCGAGGGCCGTTGACGGTGCTGACGCAATGTGATTTCTGCCCAGTGCTCTGAATGTCAACGTGAAGAAATTCAAAAAAGCGCGGGTAAACGGCGGGAGTAACTATGACTCTCTTGGAGGCGTTGTGGCTTGGTACTTCCATGCTACGAGCGGGACGTCCAGCGCCGTCCTGTAATCCAAGCGGAGCTCGGGTGGTTGGTCCAGTCACAGGTGGTTCTCCACCCGTCCAAATGGATGGGGCATCACGGTGTGTGAGCATAAACCGTGTGATCTAGTAAGGAGTACACTTGCGTCTTGGCAGCTGACGCTGGAGGGTGTGGCGACCCTCTGTAATCCAGCTTCTAGGAGGCCGTGCACGTCGGTCAATGGCAGACGTAGCACAATGCTAGAGGTGGTGCCTAAGGCCGGGGAGGGTTGCGCCTCCCTGTAATCCAAGCATGGAGGCCGACACAACCGTCCGAAAGGTAGGT
>NC_092823.1:13124430-13136930 GCF_023375885.2 Dermacentor andersoni | reverse complement strand
TCAATTTAAGGAAGGGCTGTTCAAAAGCTGATCGAAACCATCCAGTTTGGGAAAACCTATTTTATGCAGTAGTTTTTATTATTATTTTTTTTTTATTGTGAGAGACGTGAAATCCACACCACGAAATGAACGTCCCTTTGTTACCCTTTTGTTACCGCGGCTTCGAAACCGTGCGTAATACCAATTTAATTGTGTCCTGGTTGGCCGTTTGTCAGCACTTTGTGTTCTTCTAGAAAATCAACTACTAGTTTATAAATTACGTGCGCGAAATTTTCCTCCGTGTGCACCACCAAAATACTTAAAGAAGAGAGAATGCGTCCGGGGCCTTGGGATTTCGAAAATGCCGTGCTCTGAAATTTTCACATCCGCCATTGGAAAGATAATTATTATCCGTCGTAAAAAAGAAAAAAAAAGAAAGAAATCACATTTGAAATTATCATTGAAAGTGGCCACGTTTTTCGGGGCATGTCTTGATGAAATAATTTCAGTTCAGTTCAGCATGATTGGATTTCATCTTTTCCAGTATTCTCAGTACTCTCGTTGTAGTACCAATTGCCGGCAGATTTTTTTTTTAGTTGTTTAGAGTTATACATTCCTGAACGATGTTTTTCTTTTCCTCAAAGCTAGCCATAGAACCAGCGCTTTCTATAAAATCATGACAATAAGAATCCAGCATATCGGTTCATCTTCGGCGCGATTAAAGTTCGGGAACTGGCGATTTTTTATTGCCGTGATCAAGAAGGTTAACACCAGATAAGGCGTGATATTTCAGCATACCAGTCACGATATCTAATCGAATCTAAGATTGAAATGGCGTTCTGAATTCTTTCGGTTCCAGATAGAAAGAAACAGAAAAAAAAAAAAAAAGAAAGGATGTGATTGATTGCCATTCAAATCTGAAGACCGCGTGGAGAAAGTGTTCCGGTTTACATTCGGCAAATCAAAATGAACGGCTAAAATTAATCCATCGTCTGGTTTCATGCGCGAGATCACGTAAAAGGCAGCCATTCTTCTTAGCATGGTTTCTCTCTTTTGCTCTCTCATTCGCGCACGGAAATTTCTTCGTACGGGAATTTTATGAAGCGAAGGCGGCTGCAGACCATTTTCTTTGTTTAGTTCATGTTCGTAGGCGCAAATTACAAACCTAACACTTGGAGCAACATTTCCACTACTCTAGAGGGGCATAAACTGTAGACAGTGCACGCTTTCTCATTTATCCAATCGCTCGCAAACACATTGCATTGCTAGTCTACAGTGGCAATACAAAGTGACGTTTCACCATGCACGTCGAAGTTCATTACCAGTACCGCGCCAGCATCGACCGGCCGGCGAAGCGACGAGCTCAGCAGCGCATGCGCAAGGCCCGACACCACCCCAACCGAGCTTCCCTGCTTATCGGAGAGAGCAAGTGCGCGTGAACACGGGCGCGTCTGAGTATCTGGATTTAAAAAAAAAAGAAAAAGAAAGCGTTTCCGAGATATTGACAAAGACAAGTGGTCGCGGTCGCTCTGAATCTTATCGTATTATAGAAAACGTGGGATGGCGGCGCTTCCTCGAGGGTCAGAAAGTACAATCGTCGAACTAGGTGGCAAGTGGAGTACATCCTTTTTCTTGGAACGGTTTGCAATTGACTGCTTGAATGTGCCGACCACGCGTCGCGGGTCGCGTATAGAGCCAACCGTTGGCAAGCACGCGTCTAGCGTAGCAGCAGAACCGATCGCGGTTGCGATAACCCATCGTTGGCAGCGAAAAAGAAAAACACCCACACGCAGTTTGTAGCAATAACCGTACAAATCAATGTGGTTTTAAATATAGCTTCACTGGTCACCCAAGAAGGGCACCGAAACTTTCTCATGACGCACACCGCTGTAGTCCACAAAGAACAAAGCGCACAAAATAGATATGATACAGCCGCACCGCATTATTTCGTGTTTTCACCATTTCATTACTTTCGTGTGCATGCGCGCTAGGGCCACGCAGGCCAGGAGTAAAAGGCACGAAAAAAAAAAAAAAATGGTACGCAATCCTAAGCTTTGACTTGACTGCTGTGGCACTCGCATTTGTGTTCTTTACCTTAGGCGAACGCAATGCGCAAACTGAACTGGAATTTCCAATAATGGAAATTCCTGTTTGGCTCATATTTGCGTTTTTCGCCCGAGCAAGCGCTTCACTGCACTACGCTTTGCCCCTTCAACGTGGCTACACTGCCCGGCAGGCGTGTTCTGCGTAGGGCCGAACCTGCAGGCAAAAAGCATGGGCGCCGCCATCTTGTTGAGAGCGGCGCCAGGGACACAATCGCGCCTAGCTCATTGAGTTTTCCCCCAAAACTGAAAAAAATTTGACTTCATTAAACGAGAAAGATGCCACGAGTGTCCCAACAAAAAGCTTTGAGGATTACCGAAGGGTAACTGAGGGCGACGCAACGGGCTCTGGAAAGAAGGATGATGGGTGTGGCGTCACGGGGGGATCGGAATAGAGCAGATTGGGGTGTGCGAGAACAAACGCTCGTTAATGACACCAAAGTTTAAACCAGGAAAAACAAATGGGCATGCGCAGGGCATGCAATCTGGGGGGAAGATAACCGGTGGCCATTAAGGGTTACAGACTGAATTCCGAGAGGAGGGAAGCGTAGCAGGGGGTGGCAGAAAGGTAGGAGGGCAGATTAGATTAGGGACTACATGGCGACAATCGGCACCTGACCGGGGTACTTGGAGGATCATGGGAGATGCCTTTGCCCTGCAGTGGGCGTAGCCAGGATGATGATGATGATGATGTTCATGATGAAAAGGTAGCAACAGGTCTTCGTAACATACAGGTTAGAAAGATGAGGCACCTTTTAACCCTTGAATATATTTCGCCACATTCGGGCATACGACAAGTTTGTTTTCGAGGCGCTCGGTCCCACTGCTGCGAAAATGTGTACACAAAGGCTGCACAGTAGTTGCCAGAAATCGGGCACTCTATTTTTCTTTCATAGGGAATCTTTCTTCCACTTGGGCAGCGGATTTCGGCGGCAGGGCGAGCTTGCGTGGGCGCGGTGGTTTACGGATCCAAGCGATAGTGAACTCCAAAATCCAGTGTTGGCTTTGAGTGGGATTCATATTGATTGCGAACCCCACGGCTAATCCTACCCCCCATCCCCCCAAGTGGCTCTTTACAGGAGACAATCATTCAGAGACATCGGACAAATAGGAATTCTGGTTCTTTCTTTTGCTTTCATTAATTTTTCTCGAAGCCCATAACTAGAAATTTGCTGGAGCGGCTGTCCCATTTGCGACGCAACAAGTGCGACGCTACACACAGATGGAGTGGCAGTTTAATTACTCTCGTGGTCCGCGAACCGGCATCGTTGCGTGTAGTATAGGAATGGTGCGTGTCAAGTCAGTGCTCGCGTTGAGCTTGTGCTCTTCATTTTGATTGAATGAAGTCTCACCTAAGTGAGCGGGGCCGATCCCGGAGGTAGTGCAATACCGGGCCGACCTGCGGCGGAGGTGAAGCAGGCTTCAAGCACTCCGCCAACTTCCAAAAATAGGTTTAATATCGTGGGTCCATATAGAACCCGTATCAGATATTAAGCTGATAAGAACAGATACTACACTTTGATCTTAGCCAAAAGGCCGAGAAGCGATGTCCTTCACTTCACTTCATTGTACTACTGCCTTGTGGGCGCCCTGCCGACATGGGTAACCTCAGCAACAGCGTGGGCAATATTATAAAATTCAGCCTGTGTACAGACTCAACGCTCCCTATCTCACGGATGAATTCGCAACGCCTCAGTCTTTCGCTGTTAACGAAACGCTGTCGCGTAGAAACGAGACCCGAGTGCAAGCTTGCTTGTAACGCGAAACCAACCAAGGCAACCTCGTAGAAAACGGAACAGGCGAGCGGAAAAAAAACGCGCCAGGGGAATGCTTACTTCCGTCTGAATGCGACCGCTCAAGGTGACCTTCCTTGAGGGCTTCGTTTCAAGCCCGTGTGCAATTGTAATATACTACGCGCATTTCCTTCATTTCTTTTTATTTACCGCAAGGCCCACTGAAAATTTTGATACGGCACAGGCCGGGACGGATCGCAACGTGTCGAATCGACCGGTAGAATTAGGTAGCATGCCCCATGTACGAAGACGAGCAACATAGAAGTGAATGACAAAATAAATATAGAAAACGCTGCACACTCCTTCCAACCGGAAACATAGAGGGGAGAAAGATCGCCATCTGAAACACAGGCATTGTAAAAAAAAGAAAAAAAAAAGTGCTACCTCATCATCTTTACCATTACCGTGTGTGTGTATGTATATATGCATGTGTGTGTGTTTGTGTATTTATATATATATATATATATATATATATATATATATATATATATATATATATATACGCACACATGCTAGCATAGCTTAAACGCAGCTGGAAAGCTCAGCCTTGCACAAGAACCACCCCCTGTCGCAAACCCCTTTGAAACATTCAAATGCCAAACACGAGTAGAGCGAGGTCGTTCGAACCTGGCGCCAAAACGCATTGGCGCCATCTGTGTACGGAACTAGGAAAACCTGCGGACTTTGCAATACAGAAAGAAAGGTAGATGGCGCGAGCTAACGCTCCATTGCATACTAAGAACGAGAGTTAGTGAATAATGGCAGAAACGTCTTGGGAAGAGAAAAAAAAAAAAAACACGCAAAAGTTGTTGGCTTGTGCAAGCACTCTATGTTACAGCGATTAAAGAGCATAGCATCTTCTACAACAGCAGCTACAAAAAGAAGAAGAACGTGAGAGAGGGAGAGAGACAGGCGTGTTTCTTTGGAATGCAGAGCATGCAGCACATACTATAAAGTGCCAAAGAGACGGGGAAAGCAGATGGCGCGAAGGTGTATGTCCTCAAAGCTTGAAAGCAATTTCTAAATTACATGTACCGAAGTCCACCTACTCTCATCAGGTTGCTCCCGCCTCCAGTTGCGTTTAAAGTGAAATTACAGTCGCCTCAAAGGCAGACAGAGAGAGAGTGAAAATAGGTACACTTGCTTCGCGCAGCTGCAGCCGTTCAAATTTTACAGCAAGAGCACTCCCGAAGCAACAAAGTCCGCTGCCGCCTGGGCGCAATGCGCTCGCTTCAGTAAATTGCCGTGCTGGCCTCGGCAACCAAGAGGTGTAGTGCGGCAGACTGCTGCATTGTAGCACACCGCAAACCGTGCAGACGTAAGCGATCGCCTCGACATCGCTGCGAGCGCTCGAAGAGACAAAGTCCGAAACCACGTGTGCCGGGGCGGTGCGAGCGCGACGCCTTTGACGCAACTTTTGCGTACAAGCCGCCGCACCGCCACGACGGAATCGCTGGCATCCCGCACGCAGCTGCATTGTGTCACGCCGGCAATCGTTGAAACACCACGCAGTCGTCGGCGTCGGCCCCGACATGGTTGCGAGCGCTGGAAGAGACAAAGTCCGAAACCGCGTGTGCCGGGGCGGCGCGAGCGCGACGCCTTTGACGCAACTTTTGCGTACAAGCCGCCGCACGGACACGACGGAGCCGGTGTCACCCTGCAGAGGGCTGCACTATAGCACGCCGGGAACCGGCAAAGAACCGCGCAGACGTCGTCGTTGGCCGCGGCGTTGCCGCGAGCACGCGAAGAGACAAAGTCCGAAAGGACGTCAGCCGGGGCGTCGAGCACGCCGCCCGCACTGTTCGCACGCGTGCTCGGAAATGGCGAAGGGGCCGCGCTAGCGTGCCTTGAATCGGTGAGCGGCGGTACCGCGGCGATCGCCAGAGCTCGAATCCGCCCTGCAAAAGCCAAATATTGGCGCTCGGCTCGGCGCAGTACGCCGCCGCGTCGCACGAGTACGGCCCCATGGAGGTCTGGGCACTTATCGCTGCTACTGTAAGGGGCCGTACGGCCCCGGCCGACATTGTACCGTAGTGCGATTTTCGGCTTGCGCGTGCTCGTGGCGTAGTCCGCGCACCGTTCCGACGTCGACAATCGTGCCCACGACTACGCGAGCGCTGGAAGAGACAAAGTCCGAAACCGCGTGTGCCGGGGCGGCGCGAGCGCGACGCCTTTGACGCAACTTTTGCGTACAAGCCGCCGCACGGACACGACGGAGCCGGTGTCGCCCTGCAGAGGGCTGCACTATAGCACGCCGGGAACCGGCAAAGAACCGCGCAGACGTCGTCGTTGGCCGCGGCGTTGCCGCGAGCACGCGAAGAGACAAAGTCCGAAACGACGTCAGCCGGGGCGTCGAGCACGCCGCCCGCACTGTTCGCACGCGTGCTCGGAAATGGCGAAGGGGCCGCGCTAGCGTGCCTTGAATCGGTGAGCGGCGGTACCGCGGCGATAGCCAGAGCTCGAATCCGCCCTGCAAAAGCCAAATATTGGCGCTCGGCTCGGCGCAGTACGCCGCCGCGTCGCACGAGTACGGCCCCATGGAGGTCTGGGCACTTATCGCTGCTACTGTAAGGGGCCGTACGGCCCCGGCCGACATTGTACCGTAGTGCGATTTTCGTCTTGCGCGTGCTCGTGGCGGTGTCCGCGCACCGTTCCGACGTCGACAATCGTGCCCACGACTACGCGAGCGCTGGAAGAGACAAAGTCCGAAACCGCGTGTGCCGGGGCGGCGCGAGCGCGACGCCTTTGACGCAACTTTTGCGTACAAGCCGCCGCACGGACACGACGGAATCGCTGGCATCCCGCACGCAGCTGCATTGTGTCACGCCGGCAATCGTTGAAACACCACGCAGTCGTCGGCGTCGGCCCCGACATGGTTGCGAGCGCTGGAAGAGACAAAGTCCGAAACCGCGTGTGCCGGGGCGGCGCGAGCGCGACGCCTTTGACGCAACTTTTGCGTACAAGCCGCCGCACGGACACGACGGAGCCGGTGTCGCCCTGCAGAGGGCTGCACTATAGCACGCCGGGAACCGGCAAAGAACCGCGCAGACGTCGTCGTTGGCCGCGGCGTTGCCGCGAGCACGCGAAGAGACAAAGTCCGAAACGACGTCAGCCGGGGCGTCGAGCACGCCGCCCGCACTGTTCGCACGCGTGCTCGGAAATGGCGAAGGGGCCGCGCTAGCGTGCCTTGAATCGGTGAGCGGCGGTACCGCGGCGATCGCCAGAGCTCGAATCCGCCCTGCAAAAGCCAAATATTGGCGCTCGGCTCGGCGCAGTACGCCGCCGCGTCGCACGAGTACGGCCCCATGGAGGTCTGGGCACTTATCGCTGCTACTGTAAGGGGCCGTACGGCCCCGGCCGACATTGTACCGTAGTGCGATTTTCGTCTTGCGCGTGCTCGTGGCGGTGTCCGCGCACCGTTGCGACGTCGACAATCGTGCCCACGACTACGCGAGCGCTGGAAGAGACAAAGTCCGAAACCGCGTGTGCCGGGGCGGCGCGAGCGCGACGCCTTTGACGCAACTTTTGCGTACAAGCCGCCGCACGGCCACGACGGAGCCGGTGTCACCCTGCAGAGGGCTGCACTGTAGCACGCCGGGAACCGGCAAAGAACCGCGCAGACGTCGTCGTTGGCCGCGGCGTTGCCGCGAGCACGCGAAGAGACAAAGTCCGAAACGACGTCAGCCGGGGCGTCGAGCACGCCGCCCGCACTGTTCGCACGCGTGCTCGGAAATGGCGAAGGGGCCGCGCTAGCGTGCCTTGAATCGGTGAGCGGCGGTACCGCGGCGATCGCCAGAGCTCGAATCCGCCCTGCAAAAGCCAAATATTGGCGCTCGGCTCGGCGCAGTACGCCGCCGCGTCGCACGAGTACGGCCCCATGGAGGTCTGGGCACTTATCGCTGCTACTGTAAGGGGCCGTACGGCCCCGGCCGACATTGTACCGTAGTGCGATTTTCGTCTTGCGCGTGCTCGTGGCGGTGTCCGCGCACCGTTGCGACGTCGACAATCGTGCCCACGACTACGCGAGCGCTGGAAGAGACAAAGTCCGAAACCGCGTGTGCCGGGGCGGCGCGAGCGCGACGCCTTTGACGCAACTTTTGCGTACAAGCCGCCGCACGGCCACGACGGAGCCGGTGTCACCCTGCAGAGGGCTGCACTGTAGCACGCCGGGAACCGGCAAAGAACCGCGCAGACGTCGTCGTTGGCCGCGGCGTTGCCGCGAGCACGCGAAGAGACAAAGTCCGAAACGACGTCAGCCGGGGCGTCGAGCACGCCGCCCGCACTGTTCGCACTCGTGCTCGGAAATGGCGAAGGGGCCGTGCTAGCGTGCCTCGAATCGATCGGCCGGGGGCCCCGTAGGGCGACAGACAGGCAATTGTGCAGGAAACCGTACTGGCCATTGGCGAGAAATTGCCGTTCGCGCATTCGGTGGACGCGCTGCGCTTTCACGACTTCGGCATTGTGCTGCCGACGTAAGCTTTCAATCTTGCTCGCGGCGTTACGAGGCGGCACGATTTTCGCCAAACGCTCGTCGAAAGTGGCACGAGTACGGCCCCATGGAGGTCTGGGTACTTATCGCTGCTATTATATGGGGGTCCCAGAGAGCAGTCGCCCCCAAAGCGACCTGGGTGTTTGATATGCGGCGGGCTTCGTGCCCGTCAAGCGTGTCCCCGGTATCGCTCCCGTGGATCCCACAGCTGACGTCTGCAGCCTCATCCGCTTGATGCGTTAGGGGCTGGTTGTCGGACGACGCTTTTTCCACGATATCGAAGTGTGTTCCGCATCGTCCTCGGACGAATCAAATACGAAAGCGCCGAAGGCGCGGGCGTGACCCGTCGCCTAGCGGCTTTGCCGTCTCGGCTACGTTGCAAGTGTCGGTCGGTCCACCAGTGCTGCGGGCTCGAGAGAAACCGCAAGCCGCGATCGAGTCGACACAACCGGTCTATCGAGAATGTTGCGTGCTTCTTGCCGCGTGGCGATACCCGGCCCTGCGGGGAGGGCGCCGTTGCGAGCTCGAACGCCGTCGTCTCGGACTGTGCAAAGTGCTACCCTTTGCGAGAACGAAGCGTGTTGGGGCGCCTGAAGGTGGCCTCGGCATCGCAAAAACGGCGTCCGGCCTGCTTGAAAGGCTGGACGCGCAGTTGAACGATTACCTGGTTGATCCTGCCAGTAATCATATGCTTGTCTCAAAGATTAAGCCATGCATGTCTAAGTACATGCCGAAATAAGGCGAAACCGCGAATGGCTCATTAAATCAGTTATGGTTCCTTAGATCGTTTCTTCCTACTTGGATAACTGTGGCAATTCTAGAGCTAATACATGCAGTGAGCCTGAAGCCCTTTGGGCGACGGGTGCTTTTATTAGACCAAGATCGATCGGGTTTCGGCCCGTATTGTGTGGTGACTCTGGATAACTTTGTGCTGATCGCATGGCCACGAGCCGGCGACGTTTCTTTCAAGTGTCTGCCTTATCAACTTTCGATGGTAGGTTACTTGCTTACCATGGTTGTTACGGGTAACGGAGAATCAGGGTTCGATTCCGGAGAGGGAGCCTGAGAAACGGCTACCACATCCAAGGAAGGCAGCAGGCGCGCAAATTACCCACTCCCGGCACGGGGAGGTAGTGACGAAAAATAACAATACGGGACTCTTTTGAGGCCCCGTAATTGAAATGAGTACACTCTAAATCCTTTAACGAGGATCAATTGGAGGGCAAGTCTGGTGCCAGCAGCCGCGGTAATTCCAGCTCCAATAGCGTATACTAAAGCTGCTGCGGTTAAAAAGCTCGTAGTTGGATCTCAGTTCCAGACGAGTAGTGCATCTACCCGATGCGACGGCTCGGACTGAACATCATGCCGGTCCTTTCTTGGTGCACTTCATTGTGTGCCTCGAGAAGGCCGGTGCTTTTACTTTGAAAAAATTAGAGTGCTCAACGCAGGCGAGTCGCCTGAATAAACTTGCATGGAATAATAGAACAAGACCTCGTTTCTGTTCTGTTGGTTTTTGGAATACGAGGTAATGATTAAGAGGGACAGACGGGGGCATTCGTATTGCGGCGCTAGAGGTGAAATTCTTGGACCGTCGCAAGACGAACTACTGCGAAAGCATTTGCCAAGAATGTTTTCTTTGATCAAGAACGAAAGTCAGAGGTTCGAAGGCGATCAGATACCGCCCTAGTTCTGACCATAAACGATGCCAACCAGCGATCCGCCTGAGTTACTCAAATGACTCGGCGGGCAGCTTCCGGGAAACCAAAGTGTTTGGGTTCCGGGGGAAGTATGGTTGCAAAGCTGAAACTTAAAGGAATTGACGGAAGGGCACCACCAGGAGTGGAGCCTGCGGCTTAATTTGACTCAACACGGGAAAACTTACCCGGCCCGGACACTGGGAGGATTGACAGATTGAGAGCTCTTTCTTGATTCGGTGGATGGTGGTGCATGGCCGTTCTTAGTTGGTGGAGCGATTTGTCTGGTTAATTCCGATAACGAACGAGACTCTAGCCTATTAAATAGGTGCGGGGTTCCCAGCACCTTACAACCTTCTTAGAGGGACAAGCGGCTCCTAGCCGCACGAAACAGAGCAATAACAGGTCTGTGATGCCCTTAGATGTCCGGGGCCGCACGCGCGCTACACTGAAGGAAGCAGCGTGTCTTTATCCCTGTCTGAAAAGACTGGGTAACCCGTGGAACTTCTTTCGTGATTGGGATAGGGGCTTGCAATTGTTCCCCTTGAACGAGGAATTCCCAGTAAGCGCGAGTCATAAGCTCGCGTTGATTACGTCCCTGCCCTTTGTACACACCGCCCGTCGCTACTACCGATTGAATGATTTAGTGAGGTCTTCGGACCGATGTCCGGCGCGGCCTTTCGGTTGCGCCGGTCTGTTGGAAAGATGACCAAACTTGATCATTTAGAGGAAGTAAAAGTCGTAACAAGGTTTCCGTAGGTGAACCTGCGGAAGGATCATTACCGGATTGTGAAGGGTGGCGAGCGCCATTGTTTCTACCCCGTGTGGGTGAAGCAGCTCGCTGCGCCCGACGCTTTCCGCCGCTGGCCCCGCTTGGACGCGGGGACGGCTATACCCGAACATGCCGGGGACTGCCTGAATTTTGAGGGGCGCCCCGTGCCAAATTTGTTGCGCCCAGTGGACGCCGGCTGCAACCTTGGACGGTTGGCTTGGCCGCGCCCGCGGGTAGAAACGGCGTAACGCACACTGGGTGGGCTTTCTGTCCGCTTTGGCGCTCTTGCGCGGAATGGGAGTAAGACGACCCGACCTGCTGCTTTGCCCAGTACGAGGGGAACGGCGAAGCGTGCGGTCGGTCAAGGAACTGACGGTCGAGAGCTAATGCCGCTGCCGCTTAGTACACACACGGAACCGTGGTGCGAGCGCTCTCCCGTCCTCCGCGGCAAACGCTGCCGAGTCTGAAAAGTCTGGCGGCTGCCGGTCGCTTCCTGCGGCGAGTATGGAGTAACGACCCGACTTTGTTGCCGCCCAAGTACTAAAGGAACGGTGTGGCGCTCGGTCGGTCATGGAACTGTCGGTATGAGGGTGCGGCTGCCAAGTACGGAAGGAACCGTGGCCTAAAGTGCTCTCCCGTCCTCCGCGGCAAATGCCACCGAGTCCGAAAGGGCCGGAGGCTGCCGGTCGGCTCCTGCTCGTGACGCGCGAGGTGTCGAGATCGCGGTTTAATGCGACGACGTCTGCAGGCTATTCGCCCGCCGCCGAGGGAAAGGCGGCGTTGCTGCGAAGTACCGAAGGAAACGCGGCTTTGCTACGTCGGAAGCGTTCTGCGGTTAGCGGACTTGTGCGCTTTGGGAAGGCGCCGCACGTCGAAAGAGGAAGTACGGACAGACGAGGGACTGTAGTCCCGGATTCGAACGCACTTGCGGCCAGGCCCTTGCTGGCTTCGTCTTCCGCCTCAAGTAGACTTGTTGTGGCGCCGGCGCAGGGAGCCGTCCCTGGCACTGGCCGAGTGGTTTTGGAGAGCTGCGCGAGTACGCGCGCCGGGCTCTCGTCTTTCGTCTCAAGTAGGCTGTTGGATCAACAGCGGTTATGCTGCGGCGATCTGCCGATGCGAAAGTGTGTGTGTGTTTGAGGCCCTTCTATGAACCTACTGCTGACTGAAGCGAAGCACGTCGATGGGGGTGAAGCCCTGCCCGTGGCCGTGTAGCCGTTAAAGACTCCACAGCGGCTTAGCCCTAATCATGGCTCTGTCGCTCTTTGCAATTTTTAGTGGAGCGATGTGAACGTGCACACGAGACACACGGGTCCGGTGGTTGGATGGCAGGTAAAACCGGCTTCGAGTGCGCGCAAACGGCATAAGCTACCTCGAGGGCAAGCGAGGAAGGCGTGGGCGCAAAACACACGCGCGAGTAGCAGGAGTGGAGTGCCATTAGGCTTTCAGCTGCTGAGACGCGGCCGCCGAAAGAGCGAGACTGGAGGAGCGCACGCCGAAAGGCGCTCTTCGAAACCACACACAGGGAGACGCCACGTGCCTAAAACCCTGGTTGTACTGTACTGAATTGAACAAACTATTTTTCACGACTCTAAGCGGTGGATCACTCGGTTCTCGGGTCGATGAAGAACGCAGCCAGCTGCGAGACTTGGTGTGAATTGCAGGACACACTGA
>NC_092823.1:13104430-13116930 GCF_023375885.2 Dermacentor andersoni | reverse complement strand
GCACCGCGAATTTCATGCTTTCTTTCCAGCTTGGAACGTTTGGCTTTGTGTGCGGGTGCTGCATTTAAGGAGCTGTGTATAACTTTATAGAGCGTCTCAAGAAAAACAATTTGTTTGAAGCTTCACACGTGAGAGGAGCGGCTTCTGAGTACGAGGCGGTTTTCCTTTTTTTTTTTTTCTGCCGATAATTGTACTCATCTGCCACGTCTCTCACCACGATATGATATTTTTTTGGGGGGTTTCTCCTTTGATCCTCAAGTGAACGGACTGTCCAGTACTGATGCCATTTACAAAAATCCAAAACAGCAGAGGCCCGCACCTGCTCAATCAACGCCAACTCAATTTAAGGAAGGGCTGTTCAAAAGCTGATCGAAACCATCCAGTTTGGGAAAACCTATTTTATGCAGTAGTTTTTATTATTATTTTTTTTTTATTGTGAGAGACGTGAAATCCACACCACGAAATGAACGTCCCTTTGTTACCCTTTTGTTACCGCGGCTTCGAAACCGTGCGTAATACCAATTTAATTGTGTCCTGGTTGGCCGTTTGTCAGCACTTTGTGTTCTTCTAGAAAATCAACTACTAGTTTATAAATTACGTGCGCGAAATTTTCCTCCGTGTGCACCACCAAAATACTTAAAGAAGAGAGAATGCGTCCGGGGCCTTGGGATTTCGAAAATGCCGTGCTCTGAAATTTTCACATCCGCCATTGGAAAGATAATTATTATCCGTCGTAAAAAAGAAAAAAAAAAAGAAAGAAATCACATTTGAAATTATCATTGAAAGTGGCCACGTTTTTCGGGGCATGTCTTGATGAAATAATTTCAGTTCAGTTCAGCATGATTGGATTTCATCTTTTCCAGTATTCTCAGTACTCTCGTTGTAGTACCAATTGCCGGCAGATTTTTTTTTTAGTTGTTTAGAGTTATACATTCCTGAACGATGTTTTTCTTTTCCTCAAAGCTAGCCATAGAACCAGCGCTTTCTATAAAATCATGACAATAAGAATCCAGCATATCGGTTCATCTTCGGCGCGATTAAAGTTCGGGAACTGGCGATTTTTTATTGCCGTGATCAAGAAGGTTAACACCAGATAAGGCGTGATATTTCAGCATACCAGTCACGATATCTAATCGAATCTAAGATTGAAATGGCGTTCTGAATTCTTTCGGTTCCAGATAGAAAGAAACAGAAAAAAAAAAAAAAGAAAGGATGTGATTGATTGCCATTCAAATCTGAAGACCGCGTGGAGAAAGTGTTCCGGTTTACATTCGGCAAATCAAAATGAACGGCTAAAATTAATCCATCGTCTGGTTTCATGCGCGAGATCACGTAAAAGGCAGCCATTCTTCTTAGCATGGTTTCTCTCTTTTGCTCTCTCATTCGCGCACGGAAATTTCTTCGTACGGGAATTTTATGAAGCGAAGGCGGCTGCAGACCATTTTCTTTGTTTAGTTCATGTTCGTAGGCGCAAATTACAAACCTAACACTTGGAGCAACATTTCCACTACTCTAGAGGGGCATAAACTGTAGACAGTGCACGCTTTCTCATTTATCCAATCGCTCGCAAACACATTGCATTGCTAGTCTACAGTGGCAATACAAAGTGACGTTTCACCATGCACGTCGAAGTTCATTACCAGTACCGCGCCAGCATCGACCGGCCGGCGAAGCGACGAGCTCAGCAGCGCATGCGCAAGGCCCGACACCACCCCAACCGAGCTTCCCTGCTTATCGGAGAGAGCAAGTGCGCGTGAACACGGGCGCGTCTGAGTATCTGGATTTAAAAAAAAAAGAAAAAGAAAGCGTTTCCGAGATATTGACAAAGACAAGTGGTCGCGGTCGCTCTGAATCTTATCGTATTATAGAAAACGTGGGATGGCGGCGCTTCCTCGAGGGTCAGAAAGTACAATCGTCGAACTAGGTGGCAAGTGGAGTACATCCTTTTTCTTGGAACGGTTTGCAATTGACTGCTTGAATGTGCCGACCACGCGTCGCGGGTCGCGTATAGAGCCAACCGTTGGCAAGCACGCGTCTAGCGTAGCAGCAGAACCGATCGCGGTTGCGATAACCCATCGTTGGCAGCGAAAAAGAAAAACACCCACACGCAGTTTGTAGCAATAACCGTACAAATCAATGTGGTTTTAAATATAGCTTCACTGGTCACCCAAGAAGGGCACCGAAACTTTCTCATGACGCACACCGCTGTAGTCCACAAAGAACAAAGCGCACAAAATAGATATGATACAGCCGCACCGCATTATTTCGTGTTTTCACCATTTCATTACTTTCGTGTGCATGCGCGCTAGGGCCACGCAGGCCAGGAGTAAAAGGCACGAAAAAAAAAAAAAAATGGTACGCAATCCTAAGCTTTGACTTGACTGCTGTGGCACTCGCATTTGTGTTCTTTACCTTAGGCGAACGCAATGCGCAAACTGAACTGGAATTTCCAATAATGGAAATTCCTGTTTGGCTCATATTTGCGTTTTTCGCCCGAGCAAGCGCTTCACTGCACTACGCTTTGCCCCTTCAACGTGGCTACACTGCCCGGCAGGCGTGTTCTGCGTAGGGCCGAACCTGCAGGCAAAAAGCATGGGCGCCGCCATCTTGTTGAGAGCGGCGCCAGGGACACAATCGCGCCTAGCTCATTGAGTTTTCCCCCAAAACTGAAAAAAATTTGACTTCATTAAACGAGAAAGATGCCACGAGTGTCCCAACAAAAAGCTTTGAGGATTACCGAAGGGTAACTGAGGGCGACGCAACGGGCTCTGGAAAGAAGGATGATGGGTGTGGCGTCACGGGGGGATCGGAATAGAGCAGATTGGGGTGTGCGAGAACAAACGCTCGTTAATGACACCAAAGTTTAAACCAGGAAAAACAAATGGGCATGCGCAGGGCATGCAATCTGGGGGGAAGATAACCGGTGGCCATTAAGGGTTACAGACTGAATTCCGAGAGGAGGGAAGCGTAGCAGGGGGTGGCAGAAAGGTAGGAGGGCAGATTAGATTAGGGACTACATGGCGACAATCGGCACCTGACCGGGGTACTTGGAGGATCATGGGAGATGCCTTTGCCCTGCAGTGGGCGTAGCCAGGATGATGATGATGATGATGTTCATGATGAAAAGGTAGCAACAGGTCTTCGTAACATACAGGTTAGAAAGATGAGGCACCTTTTAACCCTTGAATATATTTCGCCACATTCGGGCATACGACAAGTTTGTTTTCGAGGCGCTCGGTCCCACTGCTGCGAAAATGTGTACACAAAGGCTGCACAGTAGTTGCCAGAAATCGGGCACTCTATTTTTCTTTCATAGGGAATCTTTCTTCCACTTGGGCAGCGGATTTCGGCGGCAGGGCGAGCTTGCGTGGGCGCGGTGGTTTACGGATCCAAGCGATAGTGAACTCCAAAATCCAGTGTTGGCTTTGAGTGGGATTCATATTGATTGCGAACCCCACGGCTAATCCTACCCCCCATCCCCCCAAGTGGCTCTTTACAGGAGACAATCATTCAGAGACATCGGACAAATAGGAATTCTGGTTCTTTCTTTTGCTTTCATTAATTTTTCTCGAAGCCCATAACTAGAAATTTGCTGGAGCGGCTGTCCCATTTGCGACGCAACAAGTGCGACGCTACACACAGATGGAGTGGCAGTTTAATTACTCTCGTGGTCCGCGAACCGGCATCGTTGCGTGTAGTATAGGAATGGTGCGTGTCAAGTCAGTGCTCGCGTTGAGCTTGTGCTCTTCATTTTGATTGAATGAAGTCTCACCTAAGTGAGCGGGGCCGATCCCGGAGGTAGTGCAATACCGGGCCGACCTGCGGCGGAGGTGAAGCAGGCTTCAAGCACTCCGCCAACTTCCAAAAATAGGTTTAATATCGTGGGTCCATATAGAACCCGTATCAGATATTAAGCTGATAAGAACAGATACTACACTTTGATCTTAGCCAAAAGGCCGAGAAGCGATGTCCTTCACTTCACTTCATTGTACTACTGCCTTGTGGGCGCCCTGCCGACATGGGTAACCTCAGCAACAGCGTGGGCAATATTATAAAATTCAGCCTGTGTACAGACTCAACGCTCCCTATCTCACGGATGAATTCGCAACGCCTCAGTCTTTCGCTGTTAACGAAACGCTGTCGCGTAGAAACGAGACCCGAGTGCAAGCTTGCTTGTAACGCGAAACCAACCAAGGCAACCTCGTAGAAAACGGAACAGGCGAGCGGAAAAAAAACGCGCCAGGGGAATGCTTACTTCCGTCTGAATGCGACCGCTCAAGGTGACCTTCCTTGAGGGCTTCGTTTCAAGCCCGTGTGCAATTGTAATATACTACGCGCATTTCCTTCATTTCTTTTTATTTACCGCAAGGCCCACTGAAAATTTTGATACGGCACAGGCCGGGACGGATCGCAACGTGTCGAATCGACCGGTAGAATTAGGTAGCATGCCCCATGTACGAAGACGAGCAACATAGAAGTGAATGACAAAATAAATATAGAAAACGCTGCACACTCCTTCCAACCGGAAACATAGAGGGGAGAAAGATCGCCATCTGAAACACAGGCATTGTAAAAAAAAGAAAAAAAAAGTGCTACCTCATCATCTTTACCATTACCGTGTGTGTGTATGTATATATGCATGTGTGTGTGTTTGTGTATTTATATATATATATATATATATATATATATATATATATATATATATATATATACGCACACATGCTAGCATAGCTTAAACGCAGCTGGAAAGCTCAGCCTTGCACAAGAACCACCCCCTGTCGCAAACCCCTTTGAAACATTCAAATGCCAAACACGAGTAGAGCGAGGTCGTTCGAACCTGGCGCCAAAACGCATTGGCGCCATCTGTGTACGGAACTAGGAAAACCTGCGGACTTTGCAATACAGAAAGAAAGGTAGATGGCGCGAGCTAACGCTCCATTGCATACTAAGAACGAGAGTTAGTGAATAATGGCAGAAACGTCTTGGGAAGAGAAAAAAAAAAAAAAACACGCAAAAGTTGTTGGCTTGTGCAAGCACTCTATGTTACAGCGATTAAAGAGCATAGCATCTTCTACAACAGCAGCTACAAAAAGAAGAAGAACGTGAGAGAGGGAGAGAGACAGGCGTGTTTCTTTGGAATGCAGAGCATGCAGCACATACTATAAAGTGCCAAAGAGACGGGGAAAGCAGATGGCGCGAAGGTGTATGTCCTCAAAGCTTGAAAGCAATTTCTAAATTACATGTACCGAAGTCCACCTACTCTCATCAGGTTGCTCCCGCCTCCAGTTGCGTTTAAAGTGAAATTACAGTCGCCTCAAAGGCAGACAGAGAGAGAGTGAAAATAGGTACACTTGCTTCGCGCAGCTGCAGCCGTTCAAATTTTACAGCAAGAGCACTCCCGAAGCAACAAAGTCCGCTGCCGCCTGGGCGCAATGCGCTCGCTTCAGTAAATTGCCGTGCTGGCCTCGGCAACCAAGAGGTGTAGTGCGGCAGACTGCTGCATTGTAGCACACCGCAAACCGTGCAGACGTAAGCGATCGCCTCGACATCGCTGCGAGCGCTCGAAGAGACAAAGTCCGAAACCACGTGTGCCGGGGCGGTGCGAGCGCGACGCCTTTGACGCAACTTTTGCGTACAAGCCGCCGCACCGCCACGACGGAATCGCTGGCATCCCGCACGCAGCTGCATTGTGTCACGCCGGCAATCGTTGAAACACCACGCAGTCGTCGGCGTCGGCCCCGACATGGTTGCGAGCGCTGGAAGAGACAAAGTCCGAAACCGCGTGTGCCGGGGCGGCGCGAGCGCGACGCCTTTGACGCAACTTTTGCGTACAAGCCGCCGCACGGACACGACGGAGCCGGTGTCACCCTGCAGAGGGCTGCACTATAGCACGCCGGGAACCGGCAAAGAACCGCGCAGACGTCGTCGTTGGCCGCGGCGTTGCCGCGAGCACGCGAAGAGACAAAGTCCGAAAGGACGTCAGCCGGGGCGTCGAGCACGCCGCCCGCACTGTTCGCACGCGTGCTCGGAAATGGCGAAGGGGCCGCGCTAGCGTGCCTTGAATCGGTGAGCGGCGGTACCGCGGCGATCGCCAGAGCTCGAATCCGCCCTGCAAAAGCCAAATATTGGCGCTCGGCTCGGCGCAGTACGCCGCCGCGTCGCACGAGTACGGCCCCATGGAGGTCTGGGCACTTATCGCTGCTACTGTTAGGGGCCGTACGGCCCCGGCCGACATTGTACCGTAGTGCGATTTTCGGCTTGCGCGTGCTCGTGGCGTAGTCCGCGCACCGTTCCGACGTCGACAATCGTGCCCACGACTACGCGAGCGCTGGAAGAGACAAAGTCCGAAACCGCGTGTGCCGGGGCGGCGCGAGCGCGACGCCTTTGACGCAACTTTTGCGTACAAGCCGCCGCACGGACACGACGGAGCCGGTGTCGCCCTGCAGAGGGCTGCACTATAGCACGCCGGGAACCGGCAAAGAACCGCGCAGACGTCGTCGTTGGCCGCGGCGTTGCCGCGAGCACGCGAAGAGACAAAGTCCGAAACGACGTCAGCCGGGGCGTCGAGCACGCCGCCCGCACTGTTCGCACGCGTGCTCGGAAATGGCGAAGGGGCCGCGCTAGCGTGCCTTGAATCGGTGAGCGGCGGTACCGCGGCGATAGCCAGAGCTCGAATCCGCCCTGCAAAAGCCAAATATTGGCGCTCGGCTCGGCGCAGTACGCCGCCGCGTCGCACGAGTACGGCCCCATGGAGGTCTGGGCACTTATCGCTGCTACTGTAAGGGGCCGTACGGCCCCGGCCGACATTGTACCGTAGTGCGATTTTCGTCTTGCGCGTGCTCGTGGCGGTGTCCGCGCACCGTTCCGACGTCGACAATCGTGCCCACGACTACGCGAGCGCTGGAAGAGACAAAGTCCGAAACCGCGTGTGCCGGGGCGGCGCGAGCGCGACGCCTTTGACGCAACTTTTGCGTACAAGCCGCCGCACGGACACGACGGAATCGCTGGCATCCCGCACGCAGCTGCATTGTGTCACGCCGGCAATCGTTGAAACACCACGCAGTCGTCGGCGTCGGCCCCGACATGGTTGCGAGCGCTGGAAGAGACAAAGTCCGAAACCGCGTGTGCCGGGGCGGCGCGAGCGCGACGCCTTTGACGCAACTTTTGCGTACAAGCCGCCGCACGGACACGACGGAGCCGGTGTCGCCCTGCAGAGGGCTGCACTATAGCACGCCGGGAACCGGCAAAGAACCGCGCAGACGTCGTCGTTGGCCGCGGCGTTGCCGCGAGCACGCGAAGAGACAAAGTCCGAAACGACGTCAGCCGGGGCGTCGAGCACGCCGCCCGCACTGTTCGCACGCGTGCTCGGAAATGGCGAAGGGGCCGCGCTAGCGTGCCTTGAATCGGTGAGCGGCGGTACCGCGGCGATCGCCAGAGCTCGAATCCGCCCTGCAAAAGCCAAATATTGGCGCTCGGCTCGGCGCAGTACGCCGCCGCGTCGCACGAGTACGGCCCCATGGAGGTCTGGGCACTTATCGCTGCTACTGTAAGGGGCCGTACGGCCCCGGCCGACATTGTACCGTAGTGCGATTTTCGTCTTGCGCGTGCTCGTGGCGGTGTCCGCGCACCGTTGCGACGTCGACAATCGTGCCCACGACTACGCGAGCGCTGGAAGAGACAAAGTCCGAAACCGCGTGTGCCGGGGCGGCGCGAGCGCGACGCCTTTGACGCAACTTTTGCGTACAAGCCGCCGCACGGCCACGACGGAGCCGGTGTCACCCTGCAGAGGGCTGCACTGTAGCACGCCGGGAACCGGCAAAGAACCGCGCAGACGTCGTCGTTGGCCGCGGCGTTGCCGCGAGCACGCGAAGAGACAAAGTCCGAAACGACGTCAGCCGGGGCGTCGAGCACGCCGCCCGCACTGTTCGCACGCGTGCTCGGAAATGGCGAAGGGGCCGCGCTAGCGTGCCTTGAATCGGTGAGCGGCGGTACCGCGGCGATCGCCAGAGCTCGAATCCGCCCTGCAAAAGCCAAATATTGGCGCTCGGCTCGGCGCAGTACGCCGCCGCGTCGCACGAGTACGGCCCCATGGAGGTCTGGGCACTTATCGCTGCTACTGTAAGGGGCCGTACGGCCCCGGCCGACATTGTACCGTAGTGCGATTTTCGTCTTGCGCGTGCTCGTGGCGGTGTCCGCGCACCGTTGCGACGTCGACAATCGTGCCCACGACTACGCGAGCGCTGGAAGAGACAAAGTCCGAAACCGCGTGTGCCGGGGCGGCGCGAGCGCGACGCCTTTGACGCAACTTTTGCGTACAAGCCGCCGCACGGCCACGACGGAGCCGGTGTCACCCTGCAGAGGGCTGCACTGTAGCACGCCGGGAACCGGCAAAGAACCGCGCAGACGTCGTCGTTGGCCGCGGCGTTGCCGCGAGCACGCGAAGAGACAAAGTCCGAAACGACGTCAGCCGGGGCGTCGAGCACGCCGCCCGCACTGTTCGCACTCGTGCTCGGAAATGGCGAAGGGGCCGTGCTAGCGTGCCTCGAATCGATCGGCCGGGGGCCCCGTAGGGCGACAGACAGGCAATTGTGCAGGAAACCGTACTGGCCATTGGCGAGAAATTGCCGTTCGCGCATTCGGTGGACGCGCTGCGCTTTCACGACTTCGGCATTGTGCTGCCGACGTAAGCTTTCAATCTTGCTCGCGGCGTTACGAGGCGGCACGATTTTCGCCAAACGCTCGTCGAAAGTGGCACGAGTACGGCCCCATGGAGGTCTGGGTACTTATCGCTGCTATTATATGGGGGTCCCAGAGAGCAGTCGCCCCCAAAGCGACCTGGGTGTTTGATATGCGGCGGGCTTCGTGCCCGTCAAGCGTGTCCCCGGTATCGCTCCCGTGGATCCCACAGCTGACGTCTGCAGCCTCATCCGCTTGATGCGTTAGGGGCTGGTTGTCGGACGACGCTTTTTCCACGATATCGAAGTGTGTTCCGCATCGTCCTCGGACGAATCAAATACGAAAGCGCCGAAGGCGCGGGCGTGACCCGTCGCCTAGCGGCTTTGCCGTCTCGGCTACGTTGCAAGTGTCGGTCGGTCCACCAGTGCTGCGGGCTCGAGAGAAACCGCAAGCCGCGATCGAGTCGACACAACCGGTCTATCGAGAATGTTGCGTGCTTCTTGCCGCGTGGCGATACCCGGCCCTGCGGGGAGGGCGCCGTTGCGAGCTCGAACGCCGTCGTCTCGGACTGTGCAAAGTGCTACCCTTTGCGAGAACGAAGCGTGTTGGGGCGCCTGAAGGTGGCCTCGGCATCGCAAAAACGGCGTCCGGCCTGCTTGAAAGGCTGGACGCGCAGTTGAACGATTACCTGGTTGATCCTGCCAGTAATCATATGCTTGTCTCAAAGATTAAGCCATGCATGTCTAAGTACATGCCGAAATAAGGCGAAACCGCGAATGGCTCATTAAATCAGTTATGGTTCCTTAGATCGTTTCTTCCTACTTGGATAACTGTGGCAATTCTAGAGCTAATACATGCAGTGAGCCTGAAGCCCTTTGGGCGACGGGTGCTTTTATTAGACCAAGATCGATCGGGTTTCGGCCCGTATTGTGTGGTGACTCTGGATAACTTTGTGCTGATCGCATGGCCACGAGCCGGCGACGTTTCTTTCAAGTGTCTGCCTTATCAACTTTCGATGGTAGGTTACTTGCTTACCATGGTTGTTACGGGTAACGGAGAATCAGGGTTCGATTCCGGAGAGGGAGCCTGAGAAACGGCTACCACATCCAAGGAAGGCAGCAGGCGCGCAAATTACCCACTCCCGGCACGGGGAGGTAGTGACGAAAAATAACAATACGGGACTCTTTTGAGGCCCCGTAATTGAAATGAGTACACTCTAAATCCTTTAACGAGGATCAATTGGAGGGCAAGTCTGGTGCCAGCAGCCGCGGTAATTCCAGCTCCAATAGCGTATACTAAAGCTGCTGCGGTTAAAAAGCTCGTAGTTGGATCTCAGTTCCAGACGAGTAGTGCATCTACCCGATGCGACGGCTCGGACTGAACATCATGCCGGTCCTTTCTTGGTGCACTTCATTGTGTGCCTCGAGAAGGCCGGTGCTTTTACTTTGAAAAAATTAGAGTGCTCAACGCAGGCGAGTCGCCTGAATAAACTTGCATGGAATAATAGAACAAGACCTCGTTTCTGTTCTGTTGGTTTTTGGAATACGAGGTAATGATTAAGAGGGACAGACGGGGGCATTCGTATTGCGGCGCTAGAGGTGAAATTCTTGGACCGTCGCAAGACGAACTACTGCGAAAGCATTTGCCAAGAATGTTTTCTTTGATCAAGAACGAAAGTCAGAGGTTCGAAGGCGATCAGATACCGCCCTAGTTCTGACCATAAACGATGCCAACCAGCGATCCGCCTGAGTTACTCAAATGACTCGGCGGGCAGCTTCCGGGAAACCAAAGTGTTTGGGTTCCGGGGGAAGTATGGTTGCAAAGCTGAAACTTAAAGGAATTGACGGAAGGGCACCACCAGGAGTGGAGCCTGCGGCTTAATTTGACTCAACACGGGAAAACTTACCCGGCCCGGACACTGGGAGGATTGACAGATTGAGAGCTCTTTCTTGATTCGGTGGATGGTGGTGCATGGCCGTTCTTAGTTGGTGGAGCGATTTGTCTGGTTAATTCCGATAACGAACGAGACTCTAGCCTATTAAATAGGTGCGGGGTTCCCAGCACCTTACAACCTTCTTAGAGGGACAAGCGGCTCCTAGCCGCACGAAACAGAGCAATAACAGGTCTGTGATGCCCTTAGATGTCCGGGGCCGCACGCGCGCTACACTGAAGGAAGCAGCGTGTCTTTATCCCTGTCTGAAAAGACTGGGTAACCCGTGGAACTTCTTTCGTGATTGGGATAGGGGCTTGCAATTGTTCCCCTTGAACGAGGAATTCCCAGTAAGCGCGAGTCATAAGCTCGCGTTGATTACGTCCCTGCCCTTTGTACACACCGCCCGTCGCTACTACCGATTGAATGATTTAGTGAGGTCTTCGGACCGATGTCCGGCGCGGCCTTTCGGTTGCGCCGGTCTGTTGGAAAGATGACCAAACTTGATCATTTAGAGGAAGTAAAAGTCGTAACAAGGTTTCCGTAGGTGAACCTGCGGAAGGATCATTACCGGATTGTGAAGGGTGGCGAGCGCCATTGTTTCTACCCCGTGTGGGTGAAGCAGCTCGCTGCGCCCGACGCTTTCCGCCGCTGGCCCCGCTTGGACGCGGGGACGGCTATACCCGAACATGCCGGGGACTGCCTGAATTTTGAGGGGCGCCCCGTGCCAAATTTGTTGCGCCCAGTGGACGCCGGCTGCAACCTTGGACGGTTGGCTTGGCCGCGCCCGCGGGTAGAAACGGCGTAACGCACACTGGGTGGGCTTTCTGTCCGCTTTGGCGCTCTTGCGCGGAATGGGAGTAAGACGACCCGACCTGCTGCTTTGCCCAGTACGAGGGGAACGGCGAAGCGTGCGGTCGGTCAAGGAACTGACGGTCGAGAGCTAATGCCGCTGCCGCTTAGTACACACACGGAACCGTGGTGCGAGCGCTCTCCCGTCCTCCGCGGCAAACGCTGCCGAGTCTGAAAAGTCTGGCGGCTGCCGGTCGCTTCCTGCGGCGAGTATGGAGTAACGACCCGACTTTGTTGCCGCCCAAGTACTAAAGGAACGGTGTGGCGCTCGGTCGGTCATGGAACTGTCGGTATGAGGGTGCGGCTGCCAAGTACGGAAGGAACCGTGGCCTAAAGTGCTCTCCCGTCCTCCGCGGCAAATGCCACCGAGTCCGAAAGGGCCGGAGGCTGCCGGTCGGCTCCTGCTCGTGACGCGCGAGGTGTCGAGATCGCGGTTTAATGCGACGACGTCTGCAGGCTATTCGCCCGCCGCCGAGGGAAAGGCGGCGTTGCTGCGAAGTACCGAAGGAAACGCGGCTTTGCTACGTCGGAAGCGTTCTGCGGTTAGCGGACTTGTGCGCTTTGGGAAGGCGCCGCACGTCGAAAGAGGAAGTACGGACAGACGAGGGACTGTAGTCCCGGATTCGAACGCACTTGCGGCCAGGCCCTTGCTGGCTTCGTCTTCCGCCTCAAGTAGACTTGTTGTGGCGCCGGCGCAGGGAGCCGTCCCTGGCACTGGCCGAGTGGTTTTGGAGAGCTGCGCGAGTACGCGCGCCGGGCTCTTGTCTTTCGTCTCAAGTAGGCTGTTGGATCAACAGCGGTTATGCTGCGGCGATCTGCCGATGCGAAAGTGTGTGTGTGTTTGAGGCCCTTCTATGAACCTACTGCTGACTGAAGCGAAGCACGTCGATGGGGGTGAAGCCCTGCCCGTGGCCGTGTAGCCGTTAAAGACTCCACAGCGGCTTAGCCCTAATCATGGCTCTGTCGCTCTTTGCAATTTTTAGTGGAGCGATGTGAACGTGCACACGAGACACACGGGTCCGGTGGTTGGATGGCAGGTAAA
>NC_092823.1:13084430-13096930 GCF_023375885.2 Dermacentor andersoni | reverse complement strand
TAAATTACGTGCGCGAAATTTTCCTCCGTGTGCACCACCAAAATACTTAAAGAAGAGAGAATGCGTCCGGGGCCTTGGGATTTCGAAAATGCCGTGCTCTGAAATTTTCACATCCGCCATTGGAAAGATAATTATTATCCGTCGTAAAAAAGAAAAAAAAAAAGAAAGAAATCACATTTGAAATTATCATTGAAAGTGGCCACGTTTTTCGGGGCATGTCTTGATGAAATAATTTCAGTTCAGTTCAGCATGATTGGATTTCATCTTTTCCAGTATTCTCAGTACTCTCGTTGTAGTACCAATTGCCGGCAGATTTTTTTTTTAGTTGTTTAGAGTTATACATTCCTGAACGATGTTTTTCTTTTCCTCAAAGCTAGCCATAGAACCAGCGCTTTCTATAAAATCATGACAATAAGAATCCAGCATATCGGTTCATCTTCGGCGCGATTAAAGTTCGGGAACTGGCGATTTTTTATTGCCGTGATCAAGAAGGTTAACACCAGATAAGGCGTGATATTTCAGCATACCAGTCACGATATCTAATCGAATCTAAGATTGAAATGGCGTTCTGAATTCTTTCGGTTCCAGATAGAAAGAAACAGAAAAAAAAAAAAAAAGAAAGGATGTGATTGATTGCCATTCAAATCTGAAGACCGCGTGGAGAAAGTGTTCCGGTTTACATTCGGCAAATCAAAATGAACGGCTAAAATTAATCCATCGTCTGGTTTCATGCGCGAGATCACGTAAAAGGCAGCCATTCTTCTTAGCATGGTTTCTCTCTTTTGCTCTCTCATTCGCGCACGGAAATTTCTTCGTACGGGAATTTTATGAAGCGAAGGCGGCTGCAGACCATTTTCTTTGTTTAGTTCATGTTCGTAGGCGCAAATTACAAACCTAACACTTGGAGCAACATTTCCACTACTCTAGAGGGGCATAAACTGTAGACAGTGCACGCTTTCTCATTTATCCAATCGCTCGCAAACACATTGCATTGCTAGTCTACAGTGGCAATACAAAGTGACGTTTCACCATGCACGTCGAAGTTCATTACCAGTACCGCGCCAGCATCGACCGGCCGGCGAAGCGACGAGCTCAGCAGCGCATGCGCAAGGCCCGACACCACCCCAACCGAGCTTCCCTGCTTATCGGAGAGAGCAAGTGCGCGTGAACACGGGCGCGTCTGAGTATCTGGATTTAAAAAAAAAAGAAAAAGAAAGCGTTTCCGAGATATTGACAAAGACAAGTGGTCGCGGTCGCTCTGAATCTTATCGTATTATAGAAAACGTGGGATGGCGGCGCTTCCTCGAGGGTCAGAAAGTACAATCGTCGAACTAGGTGGCAAGTGGAGTACATCCTTTTTCTTGGAACGGTTTGCAATTGACTGCTTGAATGTGCCGACCACGCGTCGCGGGTCGCGTATAGAGCCAACCGTTGGCAAGCACGCGTCTAGCGTAGCAGCAGAACCGATCGCGGTTGCGATAACCCATCGTTGGCAGCGAAAAAGAAAAACACCCACACGCAGTTTGTAGCAATAACCGTACAAATCAATGTGGTTTTAAATATAGCTTCACTGGTCACCCAAGAAGGGCACCGAAACTTTCTCATGACGCACACCGCTGTAGTCCACAAAGAACAAAGCGCACAAAATAGATATGATACAGCCGCACCGCATTATTTCGTGTTTTCACCATTTCATTACTTTCGTGTGCATGCGCGCTAGGGCCACGCAGGCCAGGAGTAAAAGGCACGAAAAAAAAAAAAAAAAATGGTACGCAATCCTAAGCTTTGACTTGACTGCTGTGGCACTCGCATTTGTGTTCTTTACCTTAGGCGAACGCAATGCGCAAACTGAACTGGAATTTCCAATAATGGAAATTCCTGTTTGGCTCATATTTGCGTTTTTCGCCCGAGCAAGCGCTTCACTGCACTACGCTTTGCCCCTTCAACGTGGCTACACTGCCCGGCAGGCGTGTTCTGCGTAGGGCCGAACCTGCAGGCAAAAAGCATGGGCGCCGCCATCTTGTTGAGAGCGGCGCCAGGGACACAATCGCGCCTAGCTCATTGAGTTTTCCCCCAAAACTGAAAAAAATTTGACTTCATTAAACGAGAAAGATGCCACGAGTGTCCCAACAAAAAGCTTTGAGGATTACCGAAGGGTAACTGAGGGCGACGCAACGGGCTCTGGAAAGAAGGATGATGGGTGTGGCGTCACGGGGGGATCGGAATAGAGCAGATTGGGGTGTGCGAGAACAAACGCTCGTTAATGACACCAAAGTTTAAACCAGGAAAAACAAATGGGCATGCGCAGGGCATGCAATCTGGGGGGAAGATAACCGGTGGCCATTAAGGGTTACAGACTGAATTCCGAGAGGAGGGAAGCGTAGCAGGGGGTGGCAGAAAGGTAGGAGGGCAGATTAGATTAGGGACTACATGGCGACAATCGGCACCTGACCGGGGTACTTGGAGGATCATGGGAGATGCCTTTGCCCTGCAGTGGGCGTAGCCAGGATGATGATGATGATGATGTTCATGATGAAAAGGTAGCAACAGGTCTTCGTAACATACAGGTTAGAAAGATGAGGCACCTTTTAACCCTTGAATATATTTCGCCACATTCGGGCATACGACAAGTTTGTTTTCGAGGCGCTCGGTCCCACTGCTGCGAAAATGTGTACACAAAGGCTGCACAGTAGTTGCCAGAAATCGGGCACTCTATTTTTCTTTCATAGGGAATCTTTCTTCCACTTGGGCAGCGGATTTCGGCGGCAGGGCGAGCTTGCGTGGGCGCGGTGGTTTACGGATCCAAGCGATAGTGAACTCCAAAATCCAGTGTTGGCTTTGAGTGGGATTCATATTGATTGCGAACCCCACGGCTAATCCTACCCCCATCCCCCCAAGTGGCTCTTTACAGGAGACAATCATTCAGAGACATCGGACAAATAGGAATTCTGGTTCTTTCTTTTGCTTTCATTAATTTTTCTCGAAGCCCATAACTAGAAATTTGCTGGAGCGGCTGTCCCATTTGCGACGCAACAAGTGCGACGCTACACACAGATGGAGTGGCAGTTTAATTACTCTCGTGGTCCGCGAACCGGCATCGTTGCGTGTAGTATAGGAATGGTGCGTGTCAAGTCAGTGCTCGCGTTGAGCTTGTGCTCTTCATTTTGATTGAATGAAGTCTCACCTAAGTGAGCGGGGCCGATCCCGGAGGTAGTGCAATACCGGGCCGACCTGCGGCGGAGGTGAAGCAGGCTTCAAGCACTCCGCCAACTTCCAAAAATAGGTTTAATATCGTGGGTCCATATAGAACCCGTATCAGATATTAAGCTGATAAGAACAGATACTACACTTTGATCTTAGCCAAAAGGCCGAGAAGCGATGTCCTTCACTTCACTTCATTGTACTACTGCCTTGTGGGCGCCCTGCCGACATGGGTAACCTCAGCAACAGCGTGGGCAATATTATAAAATTCAGCCTGTGTACAGACTCAACGCTCCCTATCTCACGGATGAATTCGCAACGCCTCAGTCTTTCGCTGTTAACGAAACGCTGTCGCGTAGAAACGAGACCCGAGTGCAAGCTTGCTTGTAACGCGAAACCAACCAAGGCAACCTCGTAGAAAACGGAACAGGCGAGCGGAAAAAAAACGCGCCAGGGGAATGCTTACTTCCGTCTGAATGCGACCGCTCAAGGTGACCTTCCTTGAGGGCTTCGTTTCAAGCCCGTGTGCAATTGTAATATACTACGCGCATTTCCTTCATTTCTTTTTATTTACCGCAAGGCCCACTGAAAATTTTGATACGGCACAGGCCGGGACGGATCGCAACGTGTCGAATCGACCGGTAGAATTAGGTAGCATGCCCCATGTACGAAGACGAGCAACATAGAAGTGAATGACAAAATAAATATAGAAAACGCTGCACACTCCTTCCAACCGGAAACATAGAGGGGAGAAAGATCGCCATCTGAAACACAGGCATTGTAAAAAAAAGAAAAAAAAAAGTGCTACCTCATCATCTTTACCATTACCGTGTGTGTGTATGTATATATGCATGTGTGTGTGTTTGTGTATTTATATATATATATATATATATATATATATATATATATATATATATATATATATATACGCACACATGCTAGCATAGCTTAAACGCAGCTGGAAAGCTCAGCCTTGCACAAGAACCACCCCCTGTCGCAAACCCCTTTGAAACATTCAAATGCCAAACACGAGTAGAGCGAGGTCGTTCGAACCTGGCGCCAAAACGCATTGGCGCCATCTGTGTACGGAACTAGGAAAACCTGCGGACTTTGCAATACAGAAAGAAAGGTAGATGGCGCGAGCTAACGCTCCATTGCATACTAAGAACGAGAGTTAGTGAATAATGGCAGAAACGTCTTGGGAAGAGAAAAAAAAAAAAAACACGCAAAAGTTGTTGGCTTGTGCAAGCACTCTATGTTACAGCGATTAAAGAGCATAGCATCTTCTACAACAGCAGCTACAAAAAGAAGAAGAACGTGAGAGAGGGAGAGAGACAGGCGTGTTTCTTTGGAATGCAGAGCATGCAGCACATACTATAAAGTGCCAAAGAGACGGGGAAAGCAGATGGCGCGAAGGTGTATGTCCTCAAAGCTTGAAAGCAATTTCTAAATTACATGTACCGAAGTCCACCTACTCTCATCAGGTTGCTCCCGCCTCCAGTTGCGTTTAAAGTGAAATTACAGTCGCCTCAAAGGCAGACAGAGAGAGAGTGAAAATAGGTACACTTGCTTCGCGCAGCTGCAGCCGTTCAAATTTTACAGCAAGAGCACTCCCGAAGCAACAAAGTCCGCTGCCGCCTGGGCGCAATGCGCTCGCTTCAGTAAATTGCCGTGCTGGCCTCGGCAACCAAGAGGTGTAGTGCGACAGACTGCTGCATTGTAGCACACCGCAAACCGTGCAGACGTAAGCGATCGCCTCGACATCGCTGCGAGCGCTCGAAGAGACAAAGTCCGAAACCACGTGTGCCGGGGCGGTGCGAGCGCGACTCCTTTGACGCAACTTTTGCGTACAAGCCGCCGCACCGCCACGACGGAATCGCTGGCATCCCGCACGCAGCTGCATTGTGTCACGCCGGCAATCGTTGAAACACCACGCAGTCGTCGGCGTCGGCCCCGACATGGTTGCGAGCGCTGGAAGAGACAAAGTCCGAAACCGCGTGTGCCGGGGCGGCGCGAGCGCGACGCCTTTGACGCAACTTTTGCGTACAAGCCGCCGCACGGACACGACGGAGCCGGTGTCACCCTGCAGAGGGCTGCACTATAGCACGCCGGGAACCGGCAAAGAACCGCGCAGACGTCGTCGTTGGCCGCGGCGTTGCCGCGAGCACGCGAAGAGACAAAGTCCGAAAGGACGTCAGCCGGGGCGTCGAGCACGCCGCCCGCACTGTTCGCACGCGTGCTCGGAAATGGCGAAGGGGCCGCGCTAGCGTGCCTTGAATCGGTGAGCGGCGGTACCGCGGCGATCGCCAGAGCTCGAATCCGCCCTGCAAAAGCCAAATATTGGCGCTCGGCTCGGCGCAGTACGCCGCCGCGTCGCACGAGTACGGCCCCATGGAGGTCTGGGCACTTATCGCTGCTACTGTTAGGGGCCGTACGGCCCCGGCCGACATTGTACCGTAGTGCGATTTTCGGCTTGCGCGTGCTCGTGGCGTAGTCCGCGCACCGTTCCGACGTCGACAATCGTGCCCACGACTACGCGAGCGCTGGAAGAGACAAAGTCCGAAACCGCGTGTGCCGGGGCGGCGCGAGCGCGACGCCTTTGACGCAACTTTTGCGTACAAGCCGCCGCACGGACACGACGGAGCCGGTGTCGCCCTGCAGAGGGCTGCACTATAGCACGCCGGGAACCGGCAAAGAACCGCGCAGACGTCGTCGTTGGCCGCGGCGTTGCCGCGAGCACGCGAAGAGACAAAGTCCGAAACGACGTCAGCCGGGGCGTCGAGCACGCCGCCCGCACTGTTCGCACGCGTGCTCGGAAATGGCGAAGGGGCCGCGCTAGCGTGCCTTGAATCGGTGAGCGGCGGTACCGCGGCGATAGCCAGAGCTCGAATCCGCCCTGCAAAAGCCAAATATTGGCGCTCGGCTCGGCGCAGTACGCCGCCGCGTCGCACGAGTACGGCCCCATGGAGGTCTGGGCACTTATCGCTGCTACTGTAAGGGGCCGTACGGCCCCGGCCGACATTGTACCGTAGTGCGATTTTCGTCTTGCGCGTGCTCGTGGCGGTGTCCGCGCACCGTTCCGACGTCGACAATCGTGCCCACGACTACGCGAGCGCTGGAAGAGACAAAGTCCGAAACCGCGTGTGCCGGGGCGGCGCGAGCGCGACGCCTTTGACGCAACTTTTGCGTACAAGCCGCCGCACGGACACGACGGAATCGCTGGCATCCCGCACGCAGCTGCATTGTGTCACGCCGGCAATCGTTGAAACACCACGCAGTCGTCGGCGTCGGCCCCGACATGGTTGCGAGCGCTGGAAGAGACAAAGTCCGAAACCGCGTGTGCCGGGGCGGCGCGAGCGCGACGCCTTTGACGCAACTTTTGCGTACAAGCCGCCGCACGGACACGACGGAGCCGGTGTCGCCCTGCAGAGGGCTGCACTATAGCACGCCGGGAACCGGCAAAGAACCGCGCAGACGTCGTCGTTGGCCGCGGCGTTGCCGCGAGCACGCGAAGAGACAAAGTCCGAAACGACGTCAGCCGGGGCGTCGAGCACGCCGCCCGCACTGTTCGCACGCGTGCTCGGAAATGGCGAAGGGGCCGCGCTAGCGTGCCTTGAATCGGTGAGCGGCGGTACCGCGGCGATCGCCAGAGCTCGAATCCGCCCTGCAAAAGCCAAATATTGGCGCTCGGCTCGGCGCAGTACGCCGCCGCGTCGCACGAGTACGGCCCCATGGAGGTCTGGGCACTTATCGCTGCTACTGTAAGGGGCCGTACGGCCCCGGCCGACATTGTACCGTAGTGCGATTTTCGTCTTGCGCGTGCTCGTGGCGGTGTCCGCGCACCGTTGCGACGTCGACAATCGTGCCCACGACTACGCGAGCGCTGGAAGAGACAAAGTCCGAAACCGCGTGTGCCGGGGCGGCGCGAGCGCGACGCCTTTGACGCAACTTTTGCGTACAAGCCGCCGCACGGCCACGACGGAGCCGGTGTCACCCTGCAGAGGGCTGCACTGTAGCACGCCGGGAACCGGCAAAGAACCGCGCAGACGTCGTCGTTGGCCGCGGCGTTGCCGCGAGCACGCGAAGAGACAAAGTCCGAAACGACGTCAGCCGGGGCGTCGAGCACGCCGCCCGCACTGTTCGCACGCGTGCTCGGAAATGGCGAAGGGGCCGCGCTAGCGTGCCTTGAATCGGTGAGCGGCGGTACCGCGGCGATCGCCAGAGCTCGAATCCGCCCTGCAAAAGCCAAATATTGGCGCTCGGCTCGGCGCAGTACGCCGCCGCGTCGCACGAGTACGGCCCCATGGAGGTCTGGGCACTTATCGCTGCTACTGTAAGGGGCCGTACGGCCCCGGCCGACATTGTACCGTAGTGCGATTTTCGTCTTGCGCGTGCTCGTGGCGGTGTCCGCGCACCGTTGCGACGTCGACAATCGTGCCCACGACTACGCGAGCGCTGGAAGAGACAAAGTCCGAAACCGCGTGTGCCGGGGCGGCGCGAGCGCGACGCCTTTGACGCAACTTTTGCGTACAAGCCGCCGCACGGCCACGACGGAGCCGGTGTCACCCTGCAGAGGGCTGCACTGTAGCACGCCGGGAACCGGCAAAGAACCGCGCAGACGTCGTCGTTGGCCGCGGCGTTGCCGCGAGCACGCGAAGAGACAAAGTCCGAAACGACGTCAGCCGGGGCGTCGAGCACGCCGCCCGCACTGTTCGCACTCGTGCTCGGAAATGGCGAAGGGGCCGTGCTAGCGTGCCTCGAATCGATCGGCCGGGGGCCCCGTAGGGCGACAGACAGGCAATTGTGCAGGAAACCGTACTGGCCATTGGCGAGAAATTGCCGTTCGCGCATTCGGTGGACGCGCTGCGCTTTCACGACTTCGGCATTGTGCTGCCGACGTAAGCTTTCAATCTTGCTCGCGGCGTTACGAGGCGGCACGATTTTCGCCAAACGCTCGTCGAAAGTGGCACGAGTACGGCCCCATGGAGGTCTGGGTACTTATCGCTGCTATTATATGGGGGTCCCAGAGAGCAGTCGCCCCCAAAGCGACCTGGGTGTTTGATATGCGGCGGGCTTCGTGCCCGTCAAGCGTGTCCCCGGTATCGCTCCCGTGGATCCCACAGCTGACGTCTGCAGCCTCATCCGCTTGATGCGTTAGGGGCTGGTTGTCGGACGACGCTTTTTCCACGATATCGAAGTGTGTTCCGCATCGTCCTCGGACGAATCAAATACGAAAGCGCCGAAGGCGCGGGCGTGACCCGTCGCCTAGCGGCTTTGCCGTCTCGGCTACGTTGCAAGTGTCGGTCGGTCCACCAGTGCTGCGGGCTCGAGAGAAACCGCAAGCCGCGATCGAGTCGACACAACCGGTCTATCGAGAATGTTGCGTGCTTCTTGCCGCGTGGCGATACCCGGCCCTGCGGGGAGGGCGCCGTTGCGAGCTCGAACGCCGTCGTCTCGGACTGTGCAAAGTGCTACCCTTTGCGAGAACGAAGCGTGTTGGGGCGCCTGAAGGTGGCCTCGGCATCGCAAAAACGGCGTCCGGCCTGCTTGAAAGGCTGGACGCGCAGTTGAACGATTACCTGGTTGATCCTGCCAGTAATCATATGCTTGTCTCAAAGATTAAGCCATGCATGTCTAAGTACATGCCGAAATAAGGCGAAACCGCGAATGGCTCATTAAATCAGTTATGGTTCCTTAGATCGTTTCTTCCTACTTGGATAACTGTGGCAATTCTAGAGCTAATACATGCAGTGAGCCTGAAGCCCTTTGGGCGACGGGTGCTTTTATTAGACCAAGATCGATCGGGTTTCGGCCCGTATTGTGTGGTGACTCTGGATAACTTTGTGCTGATCGCATGGCCACGAGCCGGCGACGTTTCTTTCAAGTGTCTGCCTTATCAACTTTCGATGGTAGGTTACTTGCTTACCATGGTTGTTACGGGTAACGGAGAATCAGGGTTCGATTCCGGAGAGGGAGCCTGAGAAACGGCTACCACATCCAAGGAAGGCAGCAGGCGCGCAAATTACCCACTCCCGGCACGGGGAGGTAGTGACGAAAAATAACAATACGGGACTCTTTTGAGGCCCCGTAATTGAAATGAGTACACTCTAAATCCTTTAACGAGGATCAATTGGAGGGCAAGTCTGGTGCCAGCAGCCGCGGTAATTCCAGCTCCAATAGCGTATACTAAAGCTGCTGCGGTTAAAAAGCTCGTAGTTGGATCTCAGTTCCAGACGAGTAGTGCATCTACCCGATGCGACGGCTCGGACTGAACATCATGCCGGTCCTTTCTTGGTGCACTTCATTGTGTGCCTCGAGAAGGCCGGTGCTTTTACTTTGAAAAAATTAGAGTGCTCAACGCAGGCGAGTCGCCTGAATAAACTTGCATGGAATAATAGAACAAGACCTCGTTTCTGTTCTGTTGGTTTTTGGAATACGAGGTAATGATTAAGAGGGACAGACGGGGGCATTCGTATTGCGGCGCTAGAGGTGAAATTCTTGGACCGTCGCAAGACGAACTACTGCGAAAGCATTTGCCAAGAATGTTTTCTTTGATCAAGAACGAAAGTCAGAGGTTCGAAGGCGATCAGATACCGCCCTAGTTCTGACCATAAACGATGCCAACCAGCGATCCGCCTGAGTTACTCAAATGACTCGGCGGGCAGCTTCCGGGAAACCAAAGTGTTTGGGTTCCGGGGGAAGTATGGTTGCAAAGCTGAAACTTAAAGGAATTGACGGAAGGGCACCACCAGGAGTGGAGCCTGCGGCTTAATTTGACTCAACACGGGAAAACTTACCCGGCCCGGACACTGGGAGGATTGACAGATTGAGAGCTCTTTCTTGATTCGGTGGATGGTGGTGCATGGCCGTTCTTAGTTGGTGGAGCGATTTGTCTGGTTAATTCCGATAACGAACGAGACTCTAGCCTATTAAATAGGTGCGGGGTTCCCAGCACCTTACAACCTTCTTAGAGGGACAAGCGGCTCCTAGCCGCACGAAACAGAGCAATAACAGGTCTGTGATGCCCTTAGATGTCCGGGGCCGCACGCGCGCTACACTGAAGGAAGCAGCGTGTCTTTATCCCTGTCTGAAAAGACTGGGTAACCCGTGGAACTTCTTTCGTGATTGGGATAGGGGCTTGCAATTGTTCCCCTTGAACGAGGAATTCCCAGTAAGCGCGAGTCATAAGCTCGCGTTGATTACGTCCCTGCCCTTTGTACACACCGCCCGTCGCTACTACCGATTGAATGATTTAGTGAGGTCTTCGGACCGATGTCCGGCGCGGCCTTTCGGTTGCGCCGGTCTGTTGGAAAGATGACCAAACTTGATCATTTAGAGGAAGTAAAAGTCGTAACAAGGTTTCCGTAGGTGAACCTGCGGAAGGATCATTACCGGATTGTGAAGGGTGGCGAGCGCCATTGTTTCTACCCCGTGTGGGTGAAGCAGCTCGCTGCGCCCGACGCTTTCCGCCGCTGGCCCCGCTTGGACGCGGGGACGGCTATACCCGAACATGCCGGGGACTGCCTGAATTTTGAGGGGCGCCCCGTGCCAAATTTGTTGCGCCCAGTGGACGCCGGCTGCAACCTTGGACGGTTGGCTTGGCCGCGCCCGCGGGTAGAAACGGCGTAACGCACACTGGGTGGGCTTTCTGTCCGCTTTGGCGCTCTTGCGCGGAATGGGAGTAAGACGACCCGACCTGCTGCTTTGCCCAGTACGAGGGGAACGGCGAAGCGTGCGGTCGGTCAAGGAACTGACGGTCGAGAGCTAATGCCGCTGCCGCTTAGTACACACACGGAACCGTGGTGCGAGCGCTCTCCCGTCCTCCGCGGCAAACGCTGCCGAGTCTGAAAAGTCTGGCGGCTGCCGGTCGCTTCCTGCGGCGAGTATGGAGTAACGACCCGACTTTGTTGCCGCCCAAGTACTAAAGGAACGGTGTGGCGCTCGGTCGGTCATGGAACTGTCGGTATGAGGGTGCGGCTGCCAAGTACGGAAGGAACCGTGGCCTAAAGTGCTCTCCCGTCCTCCGCGGCAAATGCCACCGAGTCCGAAAGGGCCGGAGGCTGCCGGTCGGCTCCTGCTCGTGACGCGCGAGGTGTCGAGATCGCGGTTTAATGCGACGACGTCTGCAGGCTATTCGCCCGCCGCCGAGGGAAAGGCGGCGTTGCTGCGAAGTACCGAAGGAAACGCGGCTTTGCTACGTCGGAAGCGTTCTGCGGTTAGCGGACTTGTGCGCTTTGGGAAGGCGCCGCACGTCGAAAGAGGAAGTACGGACAGACGAGGGACTGTAGTCCCGGATTCGAACGCACTTGCGGCCAGGCCCTTGCTGGCTTCGTCTTCCGCCTCAAGTAGACTTGTTGTGGCGCCGGCGCAGGGAGCCGTCCCTGGCACTGGCCGAGTGGTTTTGGAGAGCTGCGCGAGTACGCGCGCCGGGCTCTTGTCTTTCGTCTCAAGTAGGCTGTTGGATCAACAGCGGTTATGCTGCGGCGATCTGCCGATGCGAAAGTGTGTGTGTGTTTGAGGCCCTTCTATGAACCTACTGCTGACTGAAGCGAAGCACGTCGATGGGGGTGAAGCCCTGCCCGTGGCCGTGTAGCCGTTAAAGACTCCACAGCGGCTTAGCCCTAATCATGGCTCTGTCGCTCTTTGCAATTTTTAGTGGAGCGATGTGAACGTGCACACGAGACACACGGGTCCGGTGGTTGGATGGCAGGTAAAACCGGCTTCGAGTGCGCGCAAACGGCATAAGCTACCTCGAGGGCAAGCGAGGAAGGCGTGGGCGCAAAACACACGCGCGAGTAGCAGGAGTGGAGTGCCATTAGGCTTTCAGCTGCTGAGACGCGGCCGCCGAAAGAGCGAGACTGGAGGAGCGCACGCCGAAAGGCGCTCTTCGAAACCACACACAGGGAGACGCCACGTGCCTAAAACCCTGGTTGTACTGTACTGAATTGAACAAACTATTTTTCACGACTCTAAGCGGTGGATCACTCGGTTCTCGGGTCGATGAAGAACGCAGCCAGCTGCGAGACTTGGTGTGAATTGCAGGACACACTGAGCACTGATTCTTTGAACGCACATTGCGGCCTTGGGTCTTCCCTTGGCTTCGTCTGTCTGAGGGTCGGATCACATATCAAGAGAGACTTCGGCGCACAGGGAACGTGCGTCCGTCGACTCGTTTTGACCGCGTCGGCATCATGGACAGTACGTTGAGCGCTAAAGCCACGCGCCAGCGGCCTCACGAGAGGGAGACGGTGGCAAACCGTTGTGCCAATTCTTCGAAAAGACGGAAACGAGGCATTACT
>NC_092823.1:13064430-13076930 GCF_023375885.2 Dermacentor andersoni | reverse complement strand
ATAGAAAGAAACAGAAAAAAAAAAAAAAAGAAAGGATGTGATTGATTGCCATTCAAATCTGAAGACCGCGTGGAGAAAGTGTTCCGGTTTACATTCGGCAAATCAAAATGAACGGCTAAAATTAATCCATCGTCTGGTTTCATGCGCGAGATCACGTAAAAGGCAGCCATTCTTCTTAGCATGGTTTCTCTCTTTTGCTCTCTCATTCGCGCACGGAAATTTCTTCGTACGGGAATTTTATGAAGCGAAGGCGGCTGCAGACCATTTTCTTTGTTTAGTTCATGTTCGTAGGCGCAAATTACAAACCTAACACTTGGAGCAACATTTCCACTACTCTAGAGGGGCATAAACTGTAGACAGTGCACGCTTTCTCATTTATCCAATCGCTCGCAAACACATTGCATTGCTAGTCTACAGTGGCAATACAAAGTGACGTTTCACCATGCACGTCGAAGTTCATTACCAGTACCGCGCCAGCATCGACCGGCCGGCGAAGCGACGAGCTCAGCAGCGCATGCGCAAGGCCCGACACCACCCCAACCGAGCTTCCCTGCTTATCGGAGAGAGCAAGTGCGCGTGAACACGGGCGCGTCTGAGTATCTGGATTTAAAAAAAAAAGAAAAAGAAAGCGTTTCCGAGATATTGACAAAGACAAGTGGTCGCGGTCGCTCTGAATCTTATCGTATTATAGAAAACGTGGGATGGCGGCGCTTCCTCGAGGGTCAGAAAGTACAATCGTCGAACTAGGTGGCAAGTGGAGTACATCCTTTTTCTTGGAACGGTTTGCAATTGACTGCTTGAATGTGCCGACCACGCGTCGCGGGTCGCGTATAGAGCCAACCGTTGGCAAGCACGCGTCTAGCGTAGCAGCAGAACCGATCGCGGTTGCGATAACCCATCGTTGGCAGCGAAAAAGAAAAACACCCACACGCAGTTTGTAGCAATAACCGTACAAATCAATGTGGTTTTAAATATAGCTTCACTGGTCACCCAAGAAGGGCACCGAAACTTTCTCATGACGCACACCGCTGTAGTCCACAAAGAACAAAGCGCACAAAATAGATATGATACAGCCGCACCGCATTATTTCGTGTTTTCACCATTTCATTACTTTCGTGTGCATGCGCGCTAGGGCCACGCAGGCCAGGAGTAAAAGGCACGAAAAAAAAAAAAAAATGGTACGCAATCCTAAGCTTTGACTTGACTGCTGTGGCACTCGCATTTGTGTTCTTTACCTTAGGCGAACGCAATGCGCAAACTGAACTGGAATTTCCAATAATGGAAATTCCTGTTTGGCTCATATTTGCGTTTTTCGCCCGAGCAAGCGCTTCACTGCACTACGCTTTGCCCCTTCAACGTGGCTACACTGCCCGGCAGGCGTGTTCTGCGTAGGGCCGAACCTGCAGGCAAAAAGCATGGGCGCCGCCATCTTGTTGAGAGCGGCGCCAGGGACACAATCGCGCCTAGCTCATTGAGTTTTCCCCCAAAACTGAAAAAAATTTGACTTCATTAAACGAGAAAGATGCCACGAGTGTCCCAACAAAAAGCTTTGAGGATTACCGAAGGGTAACTGAGGGCGACGCAACGGGCTCTGGAAAGAAGGATGATGGGTGTGGCGTCACGGGGGGATCGGAATAGAGCAGATTGGGGTGTGCGAGAACAAACGCTCGTTAATGACACCAAAGTTTAAACCAGGAAAAACAAATGGGCATGCGCAGGGCATGCAATCTGGGGGGAAGATAACCGGTGGCCATTAAGGGTTACAGACTGAATTCCGAGAGGAGGGAAGCGTAGCAGGGGGTGGCAGAAAGGTAGGAGGGCAGATTAGATTAGGGACTACATGGCGACAATCGGCACCTGACCGGGGTACTTGGAGGATCATGGGAGATGCCTTTGCCCTGCAGTGGGCGTAGCCAGGATGATGATGATGATGATGTTCATGATGAAAAGGTAGCAACAGGTCTTCGTAACATACAGGTTAGAAAGATGAGGCACCTTTTAACCCTTGAATATATTTCGCCACATTCGGGCATACGACAAGTTTGTTTTCGAGGCGCTCGGTCCCACTGCTGCGAAAATGTGTACACAAAGGCTGCACAGTAGTTGCCAGAAATCGGGCACTCTATTTTTCTTTCATAGGGAATCTTTCTTCCACTTGGGCAGCGGATTTCGGCGGCAGGGCGAGCTTGCGTGGGCGCGGTGGTTTACGGATCCAAGCGATAGTGAACTCCAAAATCCAGTGTTGGCTTTGAGTGGGATTCATATTGATTGCGAACCCCACGGCTAATCCTACCCCCCATCCCCCCAAGTGGCTCTTTACAGGAGACAATCATTCAGAGACATCGGACAAATAGGAATTCTGGTTCTTTCTTTTGCTTTCATTAATTTTTCTCGAAGCCCATAACTAGAAATTTGCTGGAGCGGCTGTCCCATTTGCGACGCAACAAGTGCGACGCTACACACAGATGGAGTGGCAGTTTAATTACTCTCGTGGTCCGCGAACCGGCATCGTTGCGTGTAGTATAGGAATGGTGCGTGTCAAGTCAGTGCTCGCGTTGAGCTTGTGCTCTTCATTTTGATTGAATGAAGTCTCACCTAAGTGAGCGGGGCCGATCCCGGAGGTAGTGCAATACCGGGCCGACCTGCGGCGGAGGTGAAGCAGGCTTCAAGCACTCCGCCAACTTCCAAAAATAGGTTTAATATCGTGGGTCCATATAGAACCCGTATCAGATATTAAGCTGATAAGAACAGATACTACACTTTGATCTTAGCCAAAAGGCCGAGAAGCGATGTCCTTCACTTCACTTCATTGTACTACTGCCTTGTGGGCGCCCTGCCGACATGGGTAACCTCAGCAACAGCGTGGGCAATATTATAAAATTCAGCCTGTGTACAGACTCAACGCTCCCTATCTCACGGATGAATTCGCAACGCCTCAGTCTTTCGCTGTTAACGAAACGCTGTCGCGTAGAAACGAGACCCGAGTGCAAGCTTGCTTGTAACGCGAAACCAACCAAGGCAACCTCGTAGAAAACGGAACAGGCGAGCGGAAAAAAAACGCGCCAGGGGAATGCTTACTTCCGTCTGAATGCGACCGCTCAAGGTGACCTTCCTTGAGGGCTTCGTTTCAAGCCCGTGTGCAATTGTAATATACTACGCGCATTTCCTTCATTTCTTTTTATTTACCGCAAGGCCCACTGAAAATTTTGATACGGCACAGGCCGGGACGGATCGCAACGTGTCGAATCGACCGGTAGAATTAGGTAGCATGCCCCATGTACGAAGACGAGCAACATAGAAGTGAATGACAAAAAAAATATAGAAAACGCTGCACACTCCTTCCAACCGGAAACATAGAGGGGAGAAAGATCGCCATCTGAAACACAGGCATTGTAAAAAAAAGAAAAAAAAAAAGTGCTACCTCATCATCTTTACCATTACCGTGTGTGTGTATGTATATATGCATGTGTGTGTGTGTGTGTTTGTGTATTTATATATATATATATATATATATATATACGCACACATGCTAGCATAGCTTAAACGCAGCTGGAAAGCTCAGCCTTGCACAAGAACCACCCCCTGTCGCAAACCCCTTTGAAACATTCAAATGCCAAACACGAGTAGAGCGAGGTCGTTCGAACCTGGCGCCAAAAGGCATTGGCGCCATCTGTGTACGGAACTAGGAAAACCTGCGGACTTTGCAATACAGAAAGAAAGGTAGATGGCGCGAGCTAACGCTCCATTGCATACTAAGAACGAGAGTTAGTGAATAATGGCAGAAACGTCTTGGGAAGAGAAAAAAAAAAAAACACGCAAAAGTTGTTGGCTTGTGCAAGCACTCTATGTTACAGCGATTAAAGAGCATAGCATCTTCTACAACAGCAGCTACAAAAAGAAGAAGAACGTGAGAGAGGGAGAGAGACAGGCGTGTTTCTTTGGAATGCAGAGCATGCAGCACATACTATAAAGTGCCAAAGAGACGGGGAAAGCAGATGGCGCGAAGGTGTATGTCCTCAAAGCTTGAAAGCAATTTCTAAATTACATGTACCGAAGTCCACCTACTCTCATCAGGTTGCTCCCGCCTCCAGTTGCGTTTAAAGTGAAATTACAGTCGCCTCAAAGGCAGACAGAGAGAGAGTGAAAATAGGTACACTTGCTTCGCGCAGCTGCAGCCGTTCAAATTTTACAGCAAGAGCACTCCCGAAGCAACAAAGTCCGCTGCCGCCTGGGCGCAATGCGCTCGCTTCAGTAAATTGCCGTGCTGGCCTCGGCAACCAAGAGGTGTAGTGCGGCAGACTGCTGCATTGTAGCACACCGCAAACCGTGCAGACGTAAGCGATCGCCTCGACATCGCTGCGAGCGCTCGAAGAGACAAAGTCCGAAACCACGTGTGCCGGGGCGGTGCGAGCGCGACGCCTTTGACGCAACTTTTGCGTACAAGCCGCCGCACCGCCACGACGGAATCGCTGGCATCCCGCACGCAGCTGCATTGTGTCACGCCGGCAATCGTTGAAACACCACGCAGTCGTCGGCGTCGGCCCCGACATGGTTGCGAGCGCTGGAAGAGACAAAGTCCGAAACCGCGTGTGCCGGGGCGGCGCGAGCGCGACGCCTTTGACGCAACTTTTGCGTACAAGCCGCCGCACGGACACGACGGAGCCGGTGTCACCCTGCAGAGGGCTGCACTATAGCACGCCGGGAACCGGCAAAGAACCGCGCAGACGTCGTCGTTGGCCGCGGCGTTGCCGCGAGCACGCGAAGAGACAAAGTCCGAAAGGACGTCAGCCGGGGCGTCGAGCACGCCGCCCGCACTGTTCGCACGCGTGCTCGGAAATGGCGAAGGGGCCGCGCTAGCGTGCCTTGAATCGGTGAGCGGCGGTACCGCGGCGATCGCCAGAGCTCGAATCCGCCCTGCAAAAGCCAAATATTGGCGCTCGGCTCGGCGCAGTACGCCGCCGCGTCGCACGAGTACGGCCCCATGGAGGTCTGGGCACTTATCGCTGCTACTGTAAGGGGCCGTACGGCCCCGGCCGACATTGTACCGTAGTGCGATTTTCGGCTTGCGCGTGCTCGTGGCGTAGTCCGCGCACCGTTCCGACGTCGACAATCGTGCCCACGACTACGCGAGCGCTGGAAGAGACAAAGTCCGAAACCGCGTGTGCCGGGGCGGCGCGAGCGCGACGCCTTTGACGCAACTTTTGCGTACAAGCCGCCGCACGGACACGACGGAGCCGGTGTCGCCCTGCAGAGGGCTGCACTATAGCACGCCGGGAACCGGCAAAGAACCGCGCAGACGTCGTCGTTGGCCGCGGCGTTGCCGCGAGCACGCGAAGAGACAAAGTCCGAAACGACGTCAGCCGGGGCGTCGAGCACGCCGCCCGCACTGTTCGCACGCGTGCTCGGAAATGGCGAAGGGGCCGCGCTAGCGTGCCTTGAATCGGTGAGCGGCGGTACCGCGGCGATAGCCAGAGCTCGAATCCGCCCTGCAAAAGCCAAATATTGGCGCTCGGCTCGGCGCAGTACGCCGCCGCGTCGCACGAGTACGGCCCCATGGAGGTCTGGGCACTTATCGCTGCTACTGTAAGGGGCCGTACGGCCCCGGCCGACATTGTACCGTAGTGCGATTTTCGTCTTGCGCGTGCTCGTGGCGGTGTCCGCGCACCGTTCCGACGTCGACAATCGTGCCCACGACTACGCGAGCGCTGGAAGAGACAAAGTCCGAAACCGCGTGTGCCGGGGCGGCGCGAGCGCGACGCCTTTGACGCAACTTTTGCGTACAAGCCGCCGCACGGACACGACGGAATCGCTGGCATCCCGCACGCAGCTGCATTGTGTCACGCCGGCAATCGTTGAAACACCACGCAGTCGTCGGCGTCGGCCCCGACATGGTTGCGAGCGCTGGAAGAGACAAAGTCCGAAACCGCGTGTGCCGGGGCGGCGCGAGCGCGACGCCTTTGACGCAACTTTTGCGTACAAGCCGCCGCACGGACACGACGGAGCCGGTGTCGCCCTGCAGAGGGCTGCACTATAGCACGCCGGGAACCGGCAAAGAACCGCGCAGACGTCGTCGTTGGCCGCGGCGTTGCCGCGAGCACGCGAAGAGACAAAGTCCGAAACGACGTCAGCCGGGGCGTCGAGCACGCCGCCCGCACTGTTCGCACGCGTGCTCGGAAATGGCGAAGGGGCCGCGCTAGCGTGCCTTGAATCGGTGAGCGGCGGTACCGCGGCGATCGCCAGAGCTCGAATCCGCCCTGCAAAAGCCAAATATTGGCGCTCGGCTCGGCGCAGTACGCCGCCGCGTCGCACGAGTACGGCCCCATGGAGGTCTGGGCACTTATCGCTGCTACTGTAAGGGGCCGTACGGCCCCGGCCGACATTGTACCGTAGTGCGATTTTCGTCTTGCGCGTGCTCGTGGCGGTGTCCGCGCACCGTTGCGACGTCGACAATCGTGCCCACGACTACGCGAGCGCTGGAAGAGACAAAGTCCGAAACCGCGTGTGCCGGGGCGGCGCGAGCGCGACGCCTTTGACGCAACTTTTGCGTACAAGCCGCCGCACGGCCACGACGGAGCCGGTGTCACCCTGCAGAGGGCTGCACTGTAGCACGCCGGGAACCGGCAAAGAACCGCGCAGACGTCGTCGTTGGCCGCGGCGTTGCCGCGAGCACGCGAAGAGACAAAGTCCGAAACGACGTCAGCCGGGGCGTCGAGCACGCCGCCCGCACTGTTCGCACTCGTGCTCGGAAATGGCGAAGGGGCCGTGCTAGCGTGCCTCGAATCGATCGGCCGGGGGCCCCGTAGGGCGACAGACAGGCAATTGTGCAGGAAACCGTACTGGCCATTGGCGAGAAATTGCCGTTCGCGCATTCGGTGGACGCGCTGCGCTTTCACGACTTCGGCATTGTGCTGCCGACGTAAGCTTTCAATCTTGCTCGCGGCGTTACGAGGCGGCACGATTTTCGCCAAACGCTCGTCGAAAGTGGCACGAGTACGGCCCCATGGAGGTCTGGGTACTTATCGCTGCTATTATATGGGGGTCCCAGAGAGCAGTCGCCCCCAAAGCGACCTGGGTGTTTGATATGCGGCGGGCTTCGTGCCCGTCAAGCGTGTCCCCGGTATCGCTCCCGTGGATCCCACAGCTGACGTCTGCAGCCTCATCCGCTTGATGCGTTAGGGGCTGGTTGTCGGACGACGCTTTTTCCACGATATCGAAGTGTGTTCCGCATCGTCCTCGGACGAATCAAATACGAAAGCGCCGAAGGCGCGGGCGTGACCCGTCGCCTAGCGGCTTTGCCGTCTCGGCTACGTTGCAAGTGTCGGTCGGTCCACCAGTGCTGCGGGCTCGAGAGAAACCGCAAGCCGCGATCGAGTCGACACAACCGGTCTATCGAGAATGTTGCGTGCTTCTTGCCGCGTGGCGATACCCGGCCCTGCGGGGAGGGCGCCGTTGCGAGCTCGAACGCCGTCGTCTCGGACTGTGCAAAGTGCTACCCTTTGCGAGAACGAAGCGTGTTGGGGCGCCTGAAGGTGGCCTCGGCATCGCAAAAACGGCGTCCGGCCTGCTTGAAAGGCTGGACGCGCAGTTGAACGATTACCTGGTTGATCCTGCCAGTAATCATATGCTTGTCTCAAAGATTAAGCCATGCATGTCTAAGTACATGCCGAAATAAGGCGAAACCGCGAATGGCTCATTAAATCAGTTATGGTTCCTTAGATCGTTTCTTCCTACTTGGATAACTGTGGCAATTCTAGAGCTAATACATGCAGTGAGCCTGAAGCCCTTTGGGCGACGGGTGCTTTTATTAGACCAAGATCGATCGGGTTTCGGCCCGTATTGTGTGGTGACTCTGGATAACTTTGTGCTGATCGCATGGCCACGAGCCGGCGACGTTTCTTTCAAGTGTCTGCCTTATCAACTTTCGATGGTAGGTTACTTGCTTACCATGGTTGTTACGGGTAACGGAGAATCAGGGTTCGATTCCGGAGAGGGAGCCTGAGAAACGGCTACCACATCCAAGGAAGGCAGCAGGCGCGCAAATTACCCACTCCCGGCACGGGGAGGTAGTGACGAAAAATAACAATACGGGACTCTTTTGAGGCCCCGTAATTGAAATGAGTACACTCTAAATCCTTTAACGAGGATCAATTGGAGGGCAAGTCTGGTGCCAGCAGCCGCGGTAATTCCAGCTCCAATAGCGTATACTAAAGCTGCTGCGGTTAAAAAGCTCGTAGTTGGATCTCAGTTCCAGACGAGTAGTGCATCTACCCGATGCGACGGCTCGGACTGAACATCATGCCGGTCCTTTCTTGGTGCACTTCATTGTGTGCCTCGAGAAGGCCGGTGCTTTTACTTTGAAAAAATTAGAGTGCTCAACGCAGGCGAGTCGCCTGAATAAACTTGCATGGAATAATAGAACAAGACCTCGTTTCTGTTCTGTTGGTTTTTGGAATACGAGGTAATGATTAAGAGGGACAGACGGGGGCATTCGTATTGCGGCGCTAGAGGTGAAATTCTTGGACCGTCGCAAGACGAACTACTGCGAAAGCATTTGCCAAGAATGTTTTCTTTGATCAAGAACGAAAGTCAGAGGTTCGAAGGCGATCAGATACCGCCCTAGTTCTGACCATAAACGATGCCAACCAGCGATCCGCCTGAGTTACTCAAATGACTCGGCGGGCAGCTTCCGGGAAACCAAAGTGTTTGGGTTCCGGGGGAAGTATGGTTGCAAAGCTGAAACTTAAAGGAATTGACGGAAGGGCACCACCAGGAGTGGAGCCTGCGGCTTAATTTGACTCAACACGGGAAAACTTACCCGGCCCGGACACTGGGAGGATTGACAGATTGAGAGCTCTTTCTTGATTCGGTGGATGGTGGTGCATGGCCGTTCTTAGTTGGTGGAGCGATTTGTCTGGTTAATTCCGATAACGAACGAGACTCTAGCCTATTAAATAGGTGCGGGGTTCCCAGCACCTTACAACCTTCTTAGAGGGACAAGCGGCTCCTAGCCGCACGAAACAGAGCAATAACAGGTCTGTGATGCCCTTAGATGTCCGGGGCCGCACGCGCGCTACACTGAAGGAAGCAGCGTGTCTTTATCCCTGTCTGAAAAGACTGGGTAACCCGTGGAACTTCTTTCGTGATTGGGATAGGGGCTTGCAATTGTTCCCCTTGAACGAGGAATTCCCAGTAAGCGCGAGTCATAAGCTCGCGTTGATTACGTCCCTGCCCTTTGTACACACCGCCCGTCGCTACTACCGATTGAATGATTTAGTGAGGTCTTCGGACCGATGTCCGGCGCGGCCTTTCGGTTGCGCCGGTCTGTTGGAAAGATGACCAAACTTGATCATTTAGAGGAAGTAAAAGTCGTAACAAGGTTTCCGTAGGTGAACCTGCGGAAGGATCATTACCGGATTGTGAAGGGTGGCGAGCGCCATTGTTTCTACCCCGTGTGGGTGAAGCAGCTCGCTGCGCCCGACGCTTTCCGCCGCTGGCCCCGCTTGGACGCGGGGACGGCTATACCCGAACATGCCGGGGACTGCCTGAATTTTGAGGGGCGCCCCGTGCCAAATTTGTTGCGCCCAGTGGACGCCGGCTGCAACCTTGGACGGTTGGCTTGGCCGCGCCCGCGGGTAGAAACGGCGTAACGCACACTGGGTGGGCTTTCTGTCCGCTTTGGCGCTCTTGCGCGGAATGGGAGTAAGACGACCCGACCTGCTGCTTTGCCCAGTACGAGGGGAACGGCGAAGCGTGCGGTCGGTCAAGGAACTGACGGTCGAGAGCTAATGCCGCTGCCGCTTAGTACACACACGGAACCGTGGTGCGAGCGCTCTCCCGTCCTCCGCGGCAAACGCTGCCGAGTCTGAAAAGTCTGGCGGCTGCCGGTCGCTTCCTGCGGCGAGTATGGAGTAACGACCCGACTTTGTTGCCGCCCAAGTACTAAAGGAACGGTGTGGCGCTCGGTCGGTCATGGAACTGTCGGTATGAGGGTGCGGCTGCCAAGTACGGAAGGAACCGTGGCCTAAAGTGCTCTCCCGTCCTCCGCGGCAAATGCCACCGAGTCCGAAAGGGCCGGAGGCTGCCGGTCGGCTCCTGCTCGTGACGCGCGAGGTGTCGAGATCGCGGTTTAATGCGACGACGTCTGCAGGCTATTCGCCCGCCGCCGAGGGAAAGGCGGCGTTGCTGCGAAGTACCGAAGGAAACGCGGCTTTGCTACGTCGGAAGCGTTCTGCGGTTAGCGGACTTGTGCGCTTTGGGAAGGCGCCGCACGTCGAAAGAGGAAGTACGGACAGACGAGGGACTGTAGTCCCGGATTCGAACGCACTTGCGGCCAGGCCCTTGCTGGCTTCGTCTTCCGCCTCAAGTAGACTTGTTGTGGCGCCGGCGCAGGGAGCCGTCCCTGGCACTGGCCGAGTGGTTTTGGAGAGCTGCGCGAGTACGCGCGCCGGGCTCTTGTCTTTCGTCTCAAGTAGGCTGTTGGATCAACAGCGGTTATGCTGCGGCGATCTGCCGATGCGAAAGTGTGTGTGTGTTTGAGGCCCTTCTATGAACCTACTGCTGACTGAAGCGAAGCACGTCGATGGGGGTGAAGCCCTGCCCGTGGCCGTGTAGCCGCTAAAGACTCCACAGCGGCTTAGCCCTAATCATGGCTCTGTCGCTCTTTGCAATTTTTAGTGGAGCGATGTGAACGTGCACACGAGACACACGGGTCCGGTGGTTGGATGGCAGGTAAAACCGGCTTCGAGTGCGCGCAAACGGCATAAGCTACCTCGAGGGCAAGCGAGGAAGGCGTGGGCGCAAAACACACGCGCGAGTAGCAGGAGTGGAGTGCCATTAGGCTTTCAGCTGCTGAGACGCGGCCGCCGAAAGAGCGAGACTGGAGGAGCGCACGCCGAAAGGCGCTCTTCGAAACCACACACAGGGAGACGCCACGTGCCTAAAACCCTGGTTGTACTGTACTGAATTGAACAAACTATTTTTCACGACTCTAAGCGGTGGATCACTCGGTTCTCGGGTCGATGAAGAACGCAGCCAGCTGCGAGACTTGGTGTGAATTGCAGGACACACTGAGCACTGATTCTTTGAACGCACATTGCGGCCTTGGGTCTTCCCTTGGCTTCGTCTGTCTGAGGGTCGGATCACATATCAAGAGAGACTTCGGCGCACAGGGAACGTGCGTCCGTCGACTCGTTTTGACCGCGTCGGCATCATGGACAGTACGTTGAGCGCTAAAGCCACGCGCCAGCGGCCTCACGAGAGGGAGACGGTGGCAAACCGTTGTGCCAATTCTTCGAAAAGACGGAAACGAGGCATTACTACTGCAGCGTGACGAGTGCGCGCCTCTAGCAAGACCGCCGCAGGATGGAGTCGGATACCTGCAGGGAAAGAGCGGTCCAAGCACGAGGCGCGAACGTCTGTTGCCATGTAGCGCGCACGTTTGCGAGAGAGTCGGAAGCGCACGCTTGCGTGCACGGAAAACGTGGGAATGAAACGCCGGCCGATTCCCGCGCCGTGCGCAAAGCCAGCGCGATCGCAATTTGCGCTGTTTGCCTTCGAAGTACGTCGAGCTCCAGAGCTGGTCGCTCGTTCACGTCACCGCAGTTGTGTGGGCGCCCTTCCGGGCTTCGTCGCAGGAATGGGAATCGGCAGATTCTTGCGAGGAGCGGGGAGGAGAAGGGTGGCCCCCGAAAGCGGTTCGACGCGACAGCGCAGTCTGCGAGCGAGAAGAGTCACGGCACGGCGGAGAATTGCCGCGAAACGGAAAATGTCTCCTTCGAGAGCGTGGGTGCCCCGTTGGCCGAGCTGAAGCGTTCCGTCGTAGTCCGCCGTCGGTCCAAGTGCTTCGCAGTCTCTGTCCCCTAAAGACTGGGCCACTCCAGTTGGGGCAGGGGCGACGCTACACGAGACGATGCCTCCCGCCAGGTTTTAGTCGCCCCTGCGGTGCCCGCTGAAGCGGCGCGCTGCTAAGGCGATCTTTGCCTCGGTGGTGTTTGGGCTTCAGACACGGTCGCTTACCACGCAACTGCTCGTGCGCCGCACGCGCGCAGGCGGTTCACCGCCTGCCAGCCTCGTCTATAAGTAGCTCCGTGTTGGGCGAAGGACGTGGTAGGGCGTCGCACTCGGTTGGCGCTGGGTTTTCGAACGTGTCGAGTCCTTTTCGGCATACCGCTCGTATGACGCACGCGCGCAGGCGTTGTGCCGCCTGCCAGCCTCGTCCGTAAGGACGTGGCAGGGCGTCGTACTCGGTCGTGCTGGAATGGGCGAAAGCGATGTATCCGTTGTCGACCTCAGATCAGGCGAGACAACCCGCTGAATTTAAGCATATCACTAAGCGGAGGAAAAGAAACCAACAGGGATTCCCCGAGTAGCTGCGAGCGAAACGGGACCGAGCCCAGCACCGAATCCCCCGTCCTTGCAGGCGGTCGGGAAATGTGGTGTATGGGAGGCGACGTTCTCGGGTGTTTGCGACGGTGCAAGTCCCCCTGACAGGGGCTTGTCCC
>NC_092823.1:13044430-13059430 GCF_023375885.2 Dermacentor andersoni | reverse complement strand
GACTGCATACAATTTCAGCAACAACAATCCCGTGGGTTCAGTTGCAGTCCCCGCGTGGCTTAAGCGCCGAGCATTTTTACTCGCTACCTGGCTTAAGCGCCGAGCATTTTTATCGCGCTACCTGGCTTAAGCGCCGAGCATTTTCAGCCTTAAGCGCGGGCGTTCGGCGCTCTCCGTGGCCGCCCCGGCTGACGTGGTTGCGGACTTTGCCGCGCGCCGGCGCCGACAGACTTCCACCGGAATGCATACAATTTCAGCAACAATCCCGTGGCTTCAGTTTTAGTCCCCGCGTGGCTTAAGCGCCGAGCATTTTTTCTCGCTACCTGGCGTAAGCGCCGAGCATTTTCAGGCTTAAGCGCGGGCGTTCGGCGCTCTCCGTGGCCGCCCCGGCTGACGTGGTTGCGGACTTTGCCGCGCGCAGCTTGAGCGGTGAGCATTTTCAGTCGCCATATGTGGCTTAAGCGCGGGCGGGGTGTGGCCGCCCCGGCTGACGTGGTAGCGGACTTGGCGTAATGTTGCCCGTTGTTTCACAGGAAACGGGCACCGCGAATTTCATGCTTTCTTTCCAGCTTGGAACGTTTGGCTTTGTGTGCGGGTGCTGCATTTAAGGAGCTGTGTATAACTTTATAGAGCGTCTCAAGAAAAACAATTTGTTTGAAGCTTCACACGTGAGAGGAGCGGCTTCTGAGTACGAGGCGGTTTTCCTTTTTTTTTTTTTCTGCCGATAATTGTACTCATCTGCCACGTCTCTCACCACGATATGATATTTTTTTGGGGGGTTTCTCCTTTGATCCTCAAGTGAACGGACTGTCCAGTACTGATGCCATTTACAAAAATCCAAAACAGCAGAGGCCCGCACCTGCTCAATCAACGCCAACTCAATTTAAGGAAGGGCTGTTCAAAAGCTGATCGAAACCATCCAGTTTGGGAAAACCTATTTTATGCAGTAGTTTTTATTATTATTTTTTTTTTATTGTGAGAGACGTGAAATCCACACCACGAAATGAACGTCCCTTTGTTACCCTTTTGTTACCGCGGCTTCGAAACCGTGCGTAATACCAATTTAATTGTGTCCTGGTTGGCCGTTTGTCAGCACTTTGTGTTCTTCTAGAAAATCAACTACTAGTTTATAAATTACGTGCGCGAAATTTTCCTCCGTGTGCACCACCAAAATACTTAAAGAAGAGAGAATGCGTCCGGGGCCTTGGGATTTCGAAAATGCCGTGCTCTGAAATTTTCACATCCGCCATTGGAAAGATAATTATTATCCGTCGTAAAAAAGAAAAAAAAAAAGAAAGAAATCACATTTGAAATTATCATTGAAAGTGGCCACGTTTTTCGGGGCATGTCTTGATGAAATAATTTCAGTTCAGTTCAGCATGATTGGATTTCATCTTTTCCAGTATTCTCAGTACTCTCGTTGTAGTACCAATTGCCGGCAGATTTTTTTTTTAGTTGTTTAGAGTTATACATTCCTGAACGATGTTTTTCTTTTCCTCAAAGCTAGCCATAGAACCAGCGCTTTCTATAAAATCATGACAATAAGAATCCAGCATATCGGTTCATCTTCGGCGCGATTAAAGTTCGGGAACTGGCGATTTTTTATTGCCGTGATCAAGAAGGTTAACACCAGATAAGGCGTGATATTTCAGCATACCAGTCACGATATCTAATCGAATCTAAGATTGAAATGGCGTTCTGAATTCTTTCGGTTCCAGATAGAAAGAAACAGAAAAAAAAAAAAAAGAAAGGATGTGATTGATTGCCATTCAAATCTGAAGACCGCGTGGAGAAAGTGTTCCGGTTTACATTCGGCAAATCAAAATGAACGGCTAAAATTAATCCATCGTCTGGTTTCATGCGCGAGATCACGTAAAAGGCAGCCATTCTTCTTAGCATGGTTTCTCTCTTTTGCTCTCTCATTCGCGCACGGAAATTTCTTCGTACGGGAATTTTATGAAGCGAACGCGGCTGCAGACCATTTTCTTTGTTTAGTTCATGTTCGTAGGCGCAAATTACAAACCTAACACTTGGAGCAACATTTCCACTACTCTAGAGGGGCATAAACTGTAGACAGTGCACGCTTTCTCATTTATCCAATCGCTCGCAAACACATTGCATTGCTAGTCTACAGTGGCAATACAAAGTGACGTTTCACCATGCACGTCGAAGTTCATTACCAGTACCGCGCCAGCATCGACCGGCCGGCGAAGCGACGAGCTCAGCAGCGCATGCGCAAGGCCCGACACCACCCCAACCGAGCTTCCCTGCTTATCGGAGAGAGCAAGTGCGCGTGAACACGGGCGCGTCTGAGTATCTGGATTTAAAAAAAAAAGAAAAAGAAAGCGTTTCCGAGATATTGACAAAGACAAGTGGTCGCGGTCGCTCTGAATCTTATCGTATTATAGAAAACGTGGGATGGCGGCGCTTCCTCGAGGGTCAGAAAGTACAATCGTCGAACTAGGTGGCAAGTGGAGTACATCCTTTTTCTTGGAACGGTTTGCAATTGACTGCTTGAATGTGCCGACCACGCGTCGCGGGTCGCGTATAGAGCCAACCGTTGGCAAGCACGCGTCTAGCGTAGCAGCAGAACCGATCGCGGTTGCGATAACCCATCGTTGGCAGCGAAAAAGAAAAACACCCACACGCAGTTTGTAGCAATAACCGTACAAATCAATGTGGTTTTAAATATAGCTTCACTGGTCACCCAAGAAGGGCACCGAAACTTTCTCATGACGCACACCGCTGTAGTCCACAAAGAACAAAGCGCACAAAATAGATATGATACAGCCGCACCGCATTATTTCGTGTTTTCACCATTTCATTACTTTCGTGTGCATGCGCGCTAGGGCCACGCAGGCCAGGAGTAAAAGGCACGAAAAAAAAAAAAAATGGTACGCAATCCTAAGCTTTGACTTGACTGCTGTGGCACTCGCATTTGTGTTCTTTACCTTAGGCGAACGCAATGCGCAAACTGAACTGGAATTTCCAATAATGGAAATTCCTGTTTGGCTCATATTTGCGTTTTTCGCCCGAGCAAGCGCTTCACTGCACTACGCTTTGCCCCTTCAACGTGGCTACACTGCCCGGCAGGCGTGTTCTGCGTAGGGCCGAACCTGCAGGCAAAAAGCATGGGCGCCGCCATCTTGTTGAGAGCGGCGCCAGGGACACAATCGCGCCTAGCTCATTGAGTTTTCCCCCAAAACTGAAAAAAATTTGACTTCATTAAACGAGAAAGATGCCACGAGTGTCCCAACAAAAAGCTTTGAGGATTACCGAAGGGTAACTGAGGGCGACGCAACGGGCTCTGGAAAGAAGGATGATGGGTGTGGCGTCACGGGGGGATCGGAATAGAGCAGATTGGGGTGTGCGAGAACAAACGCTCGTTAATGACACCAAAGTTTAAACCAGGAAAAACAAATGGGCATGCGCAGGGCATGCAATCTGGGGGGAAGATAACCGGTGGCCATTAAGGGTTACAGACTGAATTCCGAGAGGAGGGAAGCGTAGCAGGGGGTGGCAGAAAGGTAGGAGGGCAGATTAGATTAGGGACTACATGGCGACAATCGGCACCTGACCGGGGTACTTGGAGGATCATGGGAGATGCCTTTGCCCTGCAGTGGGCGTAGCCAGGATGATGATGATGATGATGTTCATGATGAAAAGGTAGCAACAGGTCTTCGTAACATACAGGTTAGAAAGATGAGGCACCTTTTAACCCTTGAATATATTTCGCCACATTCGGGCATACGACAAGTTTGTTTTCGAGGCGCTCGGTCCCACTGCTGCGAAAATGTGTACACAAAGGCTGCACAGTAGTTGCCAGAAATCGGGCACTCTATTTTTCTTTCATAGGGAATCTTTCTTCCACTTGGGCAGCGGATTTCGGCGGCAGGGCGAGCTTGCGTGGGCGCGGTGGTTTACGGATCCAAGCGATAGTGAACTCCAAAATCCAGTGTTGGCTTTGAGTGGGATTCATATTGATTGCGAACCCCACGGCTAATCCTACCCCCCATCCCCCCAAGTGGCTCTTTACAGGAGACAATCATTCAGAGACATCGGACAAATAGGAATTCTGGTTCTTTCTTTTGCTTTCATTAATTTTTCTCGAAGCCCATAACTAGAAATTTGCTGGAGCGGCTGTCCCATTTGCGACGCAACAAGTGCGACGCTACACACAGATGGAGTGGCAGTTTAATTACTCTCGTGGTCCGCGAACCGGCATCGTTGCGTGTAGTATAGGAATGGTGCGTGTCAAGTCAGTGCTCGCGTTGAGCTTGTGCTCTTCATTTTGATTGAATGAAGTCTCACCTAAGTGAGCGGGGCCGATCCCGGAGGTAGTGCAATACCGGGCCGACCTGCGGCGGAGGTGAAGCAGGCTTCAAGCACTCCGCCAACTTCCAAAAATAGGTTTAATATCGTGGGTCCATATAGAACCCGTATCAGATATTAAGCTGATAAGAACAGATACTACACTTTGATCTTAGCCAAAAGGCCGAGAAGCGATGTCCTTCACTTCACTTCATTGTACTACTGCCTTGTGGGCGCCCTGCCGACATGGGTAACCTCAGCAACAGCGTGGGCAATATTATAAAATTCAGCCTGTGTACAGACTCAACGCTCCCTATCTCACGGATGAATTCGCAACGCCTCAGTCTTTCGCTGTTAACGAAACGCTGTCGCGTAGAAACGAGACCCGAGTGCAAGCTTGCTTGTAACGCGAAACCAACCAAGGCAACCTCGTAGAAAACGGAACAGGCGAGCGGAAAAAAAACGCGCCAGGGGAATGCTTACTTCCGTCTGAATGCGACCGCTCAAGGTGACCTTCCTTGAGGGCTTCGTTTCAAGCCCGTGTGCAATTGTAATATACTACGCGCATTTCCTTCATTTCTTTTTATTTACCGCAAGGCCCACTGAAAATTTTGATACGGCACAGGCCGGGACGGATCGCAACGTGTCGAATCGACCGGTAGAATTAGGTAGCATGCCCCATGTACGAAGACGAGCAACATAGAAGTGAATGACAAAATAAATATAGAAAACGCTGCACACTCCTTCCAACCGGAAACATAGAGGGGAGAAAGATCGCCATCTGAAACACAGGCATTGTAAAAAAAAGAAAAAAAAAAAGTGCTACCTCATCATCTTTACCATTACCGTGTGTGTGTATGTATATATGCATGTGTGTGTGTTTGTGTATTTATATATATATATATATATATATATATATATATATATATATATATATATATATACGCACACATGCTAGCATAGCTTAAACGCAGCTGGAAAGCTCAGCCTTGCACAAGAACCACCCCCTGTCGCAAACCCCTTTGAAACATTCAAATGCCAAACACGAGTAGAGCGAGGTCGTTCGAACCTGGCGCCAAAACGCATTGGCGCCATCTGTGTACGGAACTAGGAAAACCTGCAGACTTTGCAATACAGAAAGAAAGGTAGATGGCGCGAGCTAACGCTCCATTGCATACTAAGAACGAGAGTTAGTGAATAATGGCAGAAACGTCTTGGGAAGAGAAAAAAAAAAAAAACACGCAAAAGTTGTTGGCTTGTGCAAGCACTCTATGTTACAGCGATTAAAGAGCATAGCATCTTCTACAACAGCAGCTACAAAAAGAAGAAGAACGTGAGAGAGGGAGAGAGACAGGCGTGTTTCTTTGGAATGCAGAGCATGCAGCACATACTATAAAGTGCCAAAGAGACGGGGAAAGCAGATGGCGCGAAGGTGTATGTCCTCAAAGCTTGAAAGCAATTTCTAAATTACATGTACCGAAGTCCACCTACTCTCATCAGGTTGCTCCCGCCTCCAGTTGCGTTTAAAGTGAAATTACAGTCGCCTCAAAGGCAGACAGAGAGAGAGTGAAAATAGGTACACTTGCTTCGCGCAGCTGCAGCCGTTCAAATTTTACAGCAAGAGCACTCCCGAAGCAACAAAGTCCGCTGCCGCCTGGGCGCAATGCGCTCGCTTCAGTAAATTGCCGTGCTGGCCTCGGCAACCAAGAGGTGTAGTGCGGCAGACTGCTGCATTGTAGCACACCGCAAACCGTGCAGACGTAAGCGATCGCCTCGACATCGCTGCGAGCGCTCGAAGAGACAAAGTCCGAAACCACGTGTGCCGGGGCGGTGCGAGCGCGACTCCTTTGACGCAACTTTTGCGTACAAGCCGCCGCACCGCCACGACGGAATCGCTGGCATCCCGCACGCAGCTGCATTGTGTCACGCCGGCAATCGTTGAAACACCACGCAGTCGTCGGCGTCGGCCCCGACATGGTTGCGAGCGCTGGAAGAGACAAAGTCCGAAACCGCGTGTGCCGGGGCGGCGCGAGCGCGACGCCTTTGACGCAACTTTTGCGTACAAGCCGCCGCACGGACACGACGGAGCCGGTGTCACCCTGCAGAGGGCTGCACTATAGCACGCCGGGAACCGGCAAAGAACCGCGCAGACGTCGTCGTTGGCCGCGGCGTTGCCGCGAGCACGCGAAGAGACAAAGTCCGAAAGGACGTCAGCCGGGGCGTCGAGCACGCCGCCCGCACTGTTCGCACGCGTGCTCGGAAATGGCGAAGGGGCCGCGCTAGCGTGCCTTGAATCGGTGAGCGGCGGTACCGCGGCGATCGCCAGAGCTCGAATCCGCCCTGCAAAAGCCAAATATTGGCGCTCGGCTCGGCGCAGTACGCCGCCGCGTCGCACGAGTACGGCCCCATGGAGGTCTGGGCACTTATCGCTGCTACTGTTAGGGGCCGTACGGCCCCGGCCGACATTGTACCGTAGTGCGATTTTCGGCTTGCGCGTGCTCGTGGCGTAGTCCGCGCACCGTTCCGACGTCGACAATCGTGCCCACGACTACGCGAGCGCTGGAAGAGACAAAGTCCGAAACCGCGTGTGCCGGGGCGGCGCGAGCGCGACGCCTTTGACGCAACTTTTGCGTACAAGCCGCCGCACGGACACGACGGAGCCGGTGTCGCCCTGCAGAGGGCTGCACTATAGCACGCCGGGAACCGGCAAAGAACCGCGCAGACGTCGTCGTTGGCCGCGGCGTTGCCGCGAGCACGCGAAGAGACAAAGTCCGAAACGACGTCAGCCGGGGCGTCGAGCACGCCGCCCGCACTGTTCGCACGCGTGCTCGGAAATGGCGAAGGGGCCGCGCTAGCGTGCCTTGAATCGGTGAGCGGCGGTACCGCGGCGATAGCCAGAGCTCGAATCCGCCCTGCAAAAGCCAAATATTGGCGCTCGGCTCGGCGCAGTACGCCGCCGCGTCGCACGAGTACGGCCCCATGGAGGTCTGGGCACTTATCGCTGCTACTGTAAGGGGCCGTACGGCCCCGGCCGACATTGTACCGTAGTGCGATTTTCGTCTTGCGCGTGCTCGTGGCGGTGTCCGCGCACCGTTCCGACGTCGACAATCGTGCCCACGACTACGCGAGCGCTGGAAGAGACAAAGTCCGAAACCGCGTGTGCCGGGGCGGCGCGAGCGCGACGCCTTTGACGCAACTTTTGTGTACAAGCCGCCGCACGGACACGACGGAATCGCTGGCATCCCGCACGCAGCTGCATTGTGTCACGCCGGCAATCGTTGAAACACCACGCAGTCGTCGGCGTCGGCCCCGACATGGTTGCGAGCGCTGGAAGAGACAAAGTCCGAAACCGCGTGTGCCGGGGCGGCGCGAGCGCGACGCCTTTGACGCAACTTTTGCGTACAAGCCGCCGCACGGACACGACGGAGCCGGTGTCGCCCTGCAGAGGGCTGCACTATAGCACGCCGGGAACCGGCAAAGAACCGCGCAGACGTCGTCGTTGGCCGCGGCGTTGCCGCGAGCACGCGAAGAGACAAAGTCCGAAACGACGTCAGCCGGGGCGTCGAGCACGCCGCCCGCACTGTTCGCACGCGTGCTCGGAAATGGCGAAGGGGCCGCGCTAGCGTGCCTTGAATCGGTGAGCGGCGGTACCGCGGCGATCGCCAGAGCTCGAATCCGCCCTGCAAAAGCCAAATATTGGCGCTCGGCTCGGCGCAGTACGCCGCCGCGTCGCACGAGTACGGCCCCATGGAGGTCTGGGCACTTATCGCTGCTACTGTAAGGGGCCGTACGGCCCCGGCCGACATTGTACCGTAGTGCGATTTTCGTCTTGCGCGTGCTCGTGGCGGTGTCCGCGCACCGTTGCGACGTCGACAATCGTGCCCACGACTACGCGAGCGCTGGAAGAGACAAAGTCCGAAACCGCGTGTGCCGGGGCGGCGCGAGCGCGACGCCTTTGACGCAACTTTTGCGTACAAGCCGCCGCACGGCCACGACGGAGCCGGTGTCACCCTGCAGAGGGCTGCACTGTAGCACGCCGGGAACCGGCAAAGAACCGCGCAGACGTCGTCGTTGGCCGCGGCGTTGCCGCGAGCACGCGAAGAGACAAAGTCCGAAACGACGTCAGCCGGGGCGTCGAGCACGCCGCCCGCACTGTTCGCACGCGTGCTCGGAAATGGCGAAGGGGCCGCGCTAGCGTGCCTTGAATCGGTGAGCGGCGGTACCGCGGCGATCGCCAGAGCTCGAATCCGCCCTGCAAAAGCCAAATATTGGCGCTCGGCTCGGCGCAGTACGCCGCCGCGTCGCACGAGTACGGCCCCATGGAGGTCTGGGCACTTATCGCTGCTACTGTAAGGGGCCGTACGGCCCCGGCCGACATTGTACCGTAGTGCGATTTTCGTCTTGCGCGTGCTCGTGGCGGTGTCCGCGCACCGTTGCGACGTCGACAATCGTGCCCACGACTACGCGAGCGCTGGAAGAGACAAAGTCCGAAACCGCGTGTGCCGGGGCGGCGCGAGCGCGACGCCTTTGACGCAACTTTTGCGTACAAGCCGCCGCACGGCCACGACGGAGCCGGTGTCACCCTGCAGAGGGCTGCACTGTAGCACGCCGGGAACCGGCAAAGAACCGCGCAGACGTCGTCGTTGGCCGCGGCGTTGCCGCGAGCACGCGAAGAGACAAAGTCCGAAACGACGTCAGCCGGGGCGTCGAGCACGCCGCCCGCACTGTTCGCACTCGTGCTCGGAAATGGCGAAGGGGCCGTGCTAGCGTGCCTCGAATCGATCGGCCGGGGGCCCCGTAGGGCGACAGACAGGCAATTGTGCAGGAAACCGTACTGGCCATTGGCGAGAAATTGCCGTTCGCGCATTCGGTGGACGCGCTGCGCTTTCACGACTTCGGCATTGTGCTGCCGACGTAAGCTTTCAATCTTGCTCGCGGCGTTACGAGGCGGCACGATTTTCGCCAAACGCTCGTCGAAAGTGGCACGAGTACGGCCCCATGGAGGTCTGGGTACTTATCGCTGCTATTATATGGGGGTCCCAGAGAGCAGTCGCCCCCAAAGCGACCTGGGTGTTTGATATGCGGCGGGCTTCGTGCCCGTCAAGCGTGTCCCCGGTATCGCTCCCGTGGATCCCACAGCTGACGTCTGCAGCCTCATCCGCTTGATGCGTTAGGGGCTGGTTGTCGGACGACGCTTTTTCCACGATATCGAAGTGTGTTCCGCATCGTCCTCGGACGAATCAAATACGAAAGCGCCGAAGGCGCGGGCGTGACCCGTCGCCTAGCGGCTTTGCCGTCTCGGCTACGTTGCAAGTGTCGGTCGGTCCACCAGTGCTGCGGGCTCGAGAGAAACCGCAAGCCGCGATCGAGTCGACACAACCGGTCTATCGAGAATGTTGCGTGCTTCTTGCCGCGTGGCGATACCCGGCCCTGCGGGGAGGGCGCCGTTGCGAGCTCGAACGCCGTCGTCTCGGACTGTGCAAAGTGCTACCCTTTGCGAGAACGAAGCGTGTTGGGGCGCCTGAAGGTGGCCTCGGCATCGCAAAAACGGCGTCCGGCCTGCTTGAAAGGCTGGACGCGCAGTTGAACGATTACCTGGTTGATCCTGCCAGTAATCATATGCTTGTCTCAAAGATTAAGCCATGCATGTCTAAGTACATGCCGAAATAAGGCGAAACCGCGAATGGCTCATTAAATCAGTTATGGTTCCTTAGATCGTTTCTTCCTACTTGGATAACTGTGGCAATTCTAGAGCTAATACATGCAGTGAGCCTGAAGCCCTTTGGGCGACGGGTGCTTTTATTAGACCAAGATCGATCGGGTTTCGGCCCGTATTGTGTGGTGACTCTGGATAACTTTGTGCTGATCGCATGGCCACGAGCCGGCGACGTTTCTTTCAAGTGTCTGCCTTATCAACTTTCGATGGTAGGTTACTTGCTTACCATGGTTGTTACGGGTAACGGAGAATCAGGGTTCGATTCCGGAGAGGGAGCCTGAGAAACGGCTACCACATCCAAGGAAGGCAGCAGGCGCGCAAATTACCCACTCCCGGCACGGGGAGGTAGTGACGAAAAATAACAATACGGGACTCTTTTGAGGCCCCGTAATTGAAATGAGTACACTCTAAATCCTTTAACGAGGATCAATTGGAGGGCAAGTCTGGTGCCAGCAGCCGCGGTAATTCCAGCTCCAATAGCGTATACTAAAGCTGCTGCGGTTAAAAAGCTCGTAGTTGGATCTCAGTTCCAGACGAGTAGTGCATCTACCCGATGCGACGGCTCGGACTGAACATCATGCCGGTCCTTTCTTGGTGCACTTCATTGTGTGCCTCGAGAAGGCCGGTGCTTTTACTTTGAAAAAATTAGAGTGCTCAACGCAGGCGAGTCGCCTGAATAAACTTGCATGGAATAATAGAACAAGACCTCGTTTCTGTTCTGTTGGTTTTTGGAATACGAGGTAATGATTAAGAGGGACAGACGGGGGCATTCGTATTGCGGCGCTAGAGGTGAAATTCTTGGACCGTCGCAAGACGAACTACTGCGAAAGCATTTGCCAAGAATGTTTTCTTTGATCAAGAACGAAAGTCAGAGGTTCGAAGGCGATCAGATACCGCCCTAGTTCTGACCATAAACGATGCCAACCAGCGATCCGCCTGAGTTACTCAAATGACTCGGCGGGCAGCTTCCGGGAAACCAAAGTGTTTGGGTTCCGGGGGAAGTATGGTTGCAAAGCTGAAACTTAAAGGAATTGACGGAAGGGCACCACCAGGAGTGGAGCCTGCGGCTTAATTTGACTCAACACGGGAAAACTTACCCGGCCCGGACACTGGGAGGATTGACAGATTGAGAGCTCTTTCTTGATTCGGTGGATGGTGGTGCATGGCCGTTCTTAGTTGGTGGAGCGATTTGTCTGGTTAATTCCGATAACGAACGAGACTCTAGCCTATTAAATAGGTGCGGGGTTCCCAGCACCTTACAACCTTCTTAGAGGGACAAGCGGCTCCTAGCCGCACGAAACAGAGCAATAACAGGTCTGTGATGCCCTTAGATGTCCGGGGCCGCACGCGCGCTACACTGAAGGAAGCAGCGTGTCTTTATCCCTGTCTGAAAAGACTGGGTAACCCGTGGAACTTCTTTCGTGATTGGGATAGGGGCTTGCAATTGTTCCCCTTGAACGAGGAATTCCCAGTAAGCGCGAGTCATAAGCTCGCGTTGATTACGTCCCTGCCCTTTGTACACACCGCCCGTCGCTACTACCGATTGAATGATTTAGTGAGGTCTTCGGACCGATGTCCGGCGCGGCCTTTCGGTTGCGCCGGTCTGTTGGAAAGATGACCAAACTTGATCATTTAGAGGAAGTAAAAGTCGTAACAAGGTTTCCGTAGGTGAACCTGCGGAAGGATCATTACCGGATTGTGAAGGGTGGCGAGCGCCATTGTTTCTACCCCGTGTGGGTGAAGCAGCTCGCTGCGCCCGACGCTTTCCGCCGCTGGCCCCGCTTGGACGCGGGGACGGCTATACCCGAACATGCCGGGGACTGCCTGAATTTTGAGGGGCGCCCCGTGCCAAATTTGTTGCGCCCAGTGGACGCCGGCTGCAACCTTGGACGGTTGGCTTGGCCGCGCCCGCGGGTAGAAACGGCGTAACGCACACTGGGTGGGCTTTCTGTCCGCTTTGGCGCTCTTGCGCGGAATGGGAGTAAGACGACCCGACCTGCTGCTTTGCCCAGTACGAGGGGAACGGCGAAGCGTGCGGTCGGTCAAGGAACTGACGGTCGAGAGCTAATGCCGCTGCCGCTTAGTACACACACGGAACCGTGGTGCGAGCGCTCTCCCGTCCTCCGCGGCAAACGCTGCCGAGTCTGAAAAGTCTGGCGGCTGCCGGTCGCTTCCTGCGGCGAGTATGGAGTAACGACCCGACTTTGTTGCCGCCCAAGTACTAAAGGAACGGTGTGGCGCTCGGTCGGTCATGGAACTGTCGGTATGAGGGTGCGGCTGCCAAGTACGGAAGGAACCGTGGCCTAAAGTGCTCTCCCGTCCTCCGCGGCAAATGCCACCGAGTCCGAAAGGGCCGGAGGCTGCCGGTCGGCTCCTGCTCGTGACGCGCGAGGTGTCGAGATCGCGGTTTAATGCGACGACGTCTGCAGGCTATTCGCCCGCCGCCGAGGGAAAGGCGGCGTTGCTGCGAAGTACCGAAGGAAACGCGGCTTTGCTACGTCGGAAGCGTTCTGCGGTTAGCGGACTTGTGCGCTTTGGGAAGGCGCCGCACGTCGAAAGAGGAAGTACGGACAGACGAGGGACTGTAGTCCCGGATTCGAACGCACTTGCGGCCAGGCCCTTGCTGGCTTCGTCTTCCGCCTCAAGTAGACTTGTTGTGGCGCCGGCGCAGGGAGCCGTCCCTGGCACTGGCCGAGTGGTTTTGGAGAGCTGCGCGAGTACGCGCGCCGGGCTCTTGTCTTTCGTCTCAAGTAGGCTGTTGGATCAACAGCGGTTATGCTGCGGCGATCTGCCGATGCGAAAGTGTGTGTGTGTTTGAGGCCCTTCTATGAACCTACTGCTGACTGAAGCGAAGCACGTCGATGGGGGTGAAGCCCTGCCCGTGGCCGTGTAGCCGTTAAAGACTCCACAGCGGCTTAGCCCTAATCATGGCTCTGTCGCTCTTTGCAATTTTTAGTGGAGCGATGTGAACGTGCACACGAGACACACGGGTCCGGTGGTTGGATGGCAGGTAAAACCGGCTTCGAGTGCGCGCAAACGGCATAAGCTACCTCGAGGGCAAGCGAGGAAGGCGTGGGCGCAAAACACACGCGCGAGTAGCAGGAGTGGAGTGCCATTAGGCTTTCAGCTGCTGAGACGCGGCCGCCGAAAGAGCGAGACTGGAGGAGCGCACGCCGAAAGGCGCTCTTCGAAACCACACACAGGGAGACGCCACGTGCCTAAAACCCTGGTTGTACTGTACTGAATTGAACAAACTATTTTTCACGACTCTAAGCGGTGGATCACTCGGTTCTCGGGTCGATGAAGAACGCAGCCAGCTGCGAGACTTGGTGTGAATTGCAGGACACACTGAGCACTGATTCTTTGAACGCACATTGCGGCCTTGGGTCTTCCCTTGGCTTCGTCTGTCTGAGGGTCGGATCACATATCAAGAGAGACTTCGGCGCACAGGGAACGTGCGTCCGTCGACTCGTTTTGACCGCGTCGGCATCATGGACAGTACGTTGAGCGCTAAAGCCACGCGCCAGCGGCCTCACGAGAGGGAGACGGTGGCAAACCGTTGTGCCAATTCTTCGAAAAGACGGAAACGAGGCATTACTACTGCAGCGTGACGAGTGCGCGCCTCTAGCAAGACCGCCGCAGGATGGAGTCGGATACCTGCAGGGAAAGAGCGGTCCAAGCACGAGGCGCGAACGTCTGTTGCCATGTAGCGCGCACGTTTGCGAGAGAGTCGGAAGCGCACGCTTGCGTGCACGGAAAACGTGGGAATGAAACGCCGGCCGATTCCCGCGCCGTGCGCAAAGCCAGCGCGATCGCAATTTGCGCTGTTTGCCTTCGAAGTACGTCGAGCTCCAGAGCTGGTCGCTCGTTCACGTCACCGCAGTTGTGTGGGCGCCCTTCCGGGCTTCGTCGCAGGAATGGGAATCGGCAGATTCTTGCGAGGAGCGGGGAGGAGAAGGGTGGCCCCCGAAAGCGGTTCGACGCGACAGCGCAGTCTGCGAGCGAGAAGAGTCACGGCACGGCGGAGAATTGCCGCGAAACGGAAAATGTCTCCTTCGAGAGCGTGGGTGCCCCGTTGGCCGAGCTGAAGCGTTCCGTCGTAGTCCGCCGTCGGTCCAAGTGCTTCGCAGTCTCTGTCCCCTAAAGACTGGGCCACTCCAGTTGGGGCAGGGGCGACGCTACACGAGACGATGCCTCCCGCCAGGTTTTAGTCGCCCCTGCGGTGCCCGCTGAAGCGGCGCGCTGCTAAGGCGATCTTTGCCTCGGTGGTGTTTGGGCTTCAGACACGGTCGCTTACCACGCAACTGCTCGTGCGCCGCACGCGCGCAGGCGGTTCACCGCCTGCCAGCCTCGTCTATAAGTAGCTCCGTGTTGGGCGAAGGACGTGGTAGGGCGTCGCACTCGGTTGGCGCTGGGTTTTCGAACGTGTCGAGTCCTTTTCGGCATACCGCTCGTATGACGCACGCGCGCAGGCGTTGTGCCGCCTGCCAGCCTCGTCCGTAAGGACGTGGCAGGGCGTCGTACTCGGTCGTGCTGGAATGGGCGAAAGCGATGTATCCGTTGTCGACCTCAGATCAGGCGAGACAACCCGCTGAATTTAAGCATATCACTAAGCGGAGGAAAAGAAACCAACAGGGATTCCCCGAGTAGCTGCGAGCGAAACGGGACCGAGCCCAGCACCGAATCCCCCGTCCTTGCAGGCGGTCGGGAAATGTGGTGTATGGGAGGCGACGTTCTCGGGTGTTTGCGACGGTGCAAGTCCCCCTGACAGGGGCTTGTCCCAGAGTGGGTGCCAGGCCCGTCTCCGCCGTTGCGCGCCCGGGATGAAGCCTCCCGTGAGTCGGGTTGCTTGAGAGTGCAGCCCTAAGTGGGTGGTAAACTCCATCTAAGGCTAAATACGACCGAGAGACCGATAGTTCACAAGTACCGTGAGGGAAAGTTGAAAAGAACTTTGAAGAGAGAGTTCAAGAGTA
>NC_092823.1:13026930-13039430 GCF_023375885.2 Dermacentor andersoni | reverse complement strand
GCGGGTGCTGCATTTAAGGAGCTGTGTATAACTTTATAGAGCGTCTCAAGAAAAACAATTTGTTTGAAGCTTCACACGTGAGAGGAGCGGCTTCTGAGTACGAGGCGGTTTTCCTTTTTTTTTTTTTCTGCCGATAATTGTACTCATCTGCCACGTCTCTCACCACGATATGATATTTTTTTGGGGGGTTTCTCCTTTGATCCTCAAGTGAACGGACTGTCCAGTACTGATGCCATTTACAAAAATCCAAAACAGCAGAGGCCCGCACCTGCTCAATCAACGCCAACTCAATTTAAGGAAGGGCTGTTCAAAAGCTGATCGAAACCATCCAGTTTGGGAAAACCTATTTTATGCAGTAGTTTTTATTATTATTTTTTTTTTATTGTGAGAGACGTGAAATCCACACCACGAAATGAACGTCCCTTTGTTACCCTTTTGTTACCGCGGCTTCGAAACCGTGCGTAATACCAATTTAATTGTGTCCTGGTTGGCCGTTTGTCAGCACTTTGTGTTCTTCTAGAAAATCAACTACTAGTTTATAAATTACGTGCGCGAAATTTTCCTCCGTGTGCACCACCAAAATACTTAAAGAAGAGAGAATGCGTCCGGGGCCTTGGGATTTCGAAAATGCCGTGCTCTGAAATTTTCACATCCGCCATTGGAAAGATAATTATTATCCGTCGTAAAAAAGAAAAAAAAAAAGAAAGAAATCACATTTGAAATTATCATTGAAAGTGGCCACGTTTTTCGGGGCATGTCTTGATGAAATAATTTCAGTTCAGTTCAGCATGATTGGATTTCATCTTTTCCAGTATTCTCAGTACTCTCGTTGTAGTACCAATTGCCGGCAGATTTTTTTTTTAGTTGTTTAGAGTTATACATTCCTGAACGATGTTTTTCTTTTCCTCAAAGCTAGCCATAGAACCAGCGCTTTCTATAAAATCATGACAATAAGAATCCAGCATATCGGTTCATCTTCGGCGCGATTAAAGTTCGGGAACTGGCGATTTTTTATTGCCGTGATCAAGAAGGTTAACACCAGATAAGGCGTGATATTTCAGCATACCAGTCACGATATCTAATCGAATCTAAGATTGAAATGGCGTTCTGAATTCTTTCGGTTCCAGATAGAAAGAAACAGAAAAAAAAAAAAAAAGAAAGGATGTGATTGATTGCCATTCAAATCTGAAGACCGCGTGGAGAAAGTGTTCCGGTTTACATTCGGCAAATCAAAATGAACGGCTAAAATTAATCCATCGTCTGGTTTCATGCGCGAGATCACGTAAAAGGCAGCCATTCTTCTTAGCATGGTTTCTCTCTTTTGCTCTCTCATTCGCGCACGGAAATTTCTTCGTACGGGAATTTTATGAAGCGAAGGCGGCTGCAGACCATTTTCTTTGTTTAGTTCATGTTCGTAGGCGCAAATTACAAACCTAACACTTGGAGCAACATTTCCACTACTCTAGAGGGGCATAAACTGTAGACAGTGCACGCTTTCTCATTTATCCAATCGCTCGCAAACACATTGCATTGCTAGTCTACAGTGGCAATACAAAGTGACGTTTCACCATGCACGTCGAAGTTCATTACCAGTACCGCGCCAGCATCGACCGGCCGGCGAAGCGACGAGCTCAGCAGCGCATGCGCAAGGCCCGACACCACCCCAACCGAGCTTCCCTGCTTATCGGAGAGAGCAAGTGCGCGTGAACACGGGCGCGTCTGAGTATCTGGATTTAAAAAAAAAAGAAAAAGAAAGCGTTTCCGAGATATTGACAAAGACAAGTGGTCGCGGTCGCTCTGAATCTTATCGTATTATAGAAAACGTGGGATGGCGGCGCTTCCTCGAGGGTCAGAAAGTACAATCGTCGAACTAGGTGGCAAGTGGAGTACATCCTTTTTCTTGGAACGGTTTGCAATTGACTGCTTGAATGTGCCGACCACGCGTCGCGGGTCGCGTATAGAGCCAACCGTTGGCAAGCACGCGTCTAGCGTAGCAGCAGAACCGATCGCGGTTGCGATAACCCATCGTTGGCAGCGAAAAAGAAAAACACCCACACGCAGTTTGTAGCAATAACCGTACAAATCAATGTGGTTTTAAATATAGCTTCACTGGTCACCCAAGAAGGGCACCGAAACTTTCTCATGACGCACACCGCTGTAGTCCACAAAGAACAAAGCGCACAAAATAGATATGATACAGCCGCACCGCATTATTTCGTGTTTTCACCATTTCATTACTTTCGTGTGCATGCGCGCTAGGGCCACGCAGGCCAGGAGTAAAAGGCACGAAAAAAAAAAAAAATGGTACGCAATCCTAAGCTTTGACTTGACTGCTGTGGCACTCGCATTTGTGTTCTTTACCTTAGGCGAACGCAATGCGCAAACTGAACTGGAATTTCCAATAATGGAAATTCCTGTTTGGCTCATATTTGCGTTTTTCGCCCGAGCAAGCGCTTCACTGCACTACGCTTTGCCCCTTCAACGTGGCTACACTGCCCGGCAGGCGTGTTCTGCGTAGGGCCGAACCTGCAGGCAAAAAGCATGGGCGCCGCCATCTTGTTGAGAGCGGCGCCAGGGACACAATCGCGCCTAGCTCATTGAGTTTTCCCCCAAAACTGAAAAAAATTTGACTTCATTAAACGAGAAAGATGCCACGAGTGTCCCAACAAAAAGCTTTGAGGATTACCGAAGGGTAACTGAGGGCGACGCAACGGGCTCTGGAAAGAAGGATGATGGGTGTGGCGTCACGGGGGGATCGGAATAGAGCAGATTGGGGTGTGCGAGAACAAACGCTCGTTAATGACACCAAAGTTTAAACCAGGAAAAACAAATGGGCATGCGCAGGGCATGCAATCTGGGGGGAAGATAACCGGTGGCCATTAAGGGTTACAGACTGAATTCCGAGAGGAGGGAAGCGTAGCAGGGGGTGGCAGAAAGGTAGGAGGGCAGATTAGATTAGGGACTACATGGCGACAATCGGCACCTGACCGGGGTACTTGGAGGATCATGGGAGATGCCTTTGCCCTGCAGTGGGCGTAGCCAGGATGATGATGATGATGATGTTCATGATGAAAAGGTAGCAACAGGTCTTCGTAACATACAGGTTAGAAAGATGAGGCACCTTTTAACCCTTGAATATATTTCGCCACATTCGGGCATACGACAAGTTTGTTTTCGAGGCGCTCGGTCCCACTGCTGCGAAAATGTGTACACAAAGGCTGCACAGTAGTTGCCAGAAATCGGGCACTCTATTTTTCTTTCATAGGGAATCTTTCTTCCACTTGGGCAGCGGATTTCGGCGGCAGGGCGAGCTTGCGTGGGCGCGGTGGTTTACGGATCCAAGCGATAGTGAACTCCAAAATCCAGTGTTGGCTTTGAGTGGGATTCATATTGATTGCGAACCCCACGGCTAATCCTACCCCCCATCCCCCCAAGTGGCTCTTTACAGGAGACAATCATTCAGAGACATCGGACAAATAGGAATTCTGGTTCTTTCTTTTGCTTTCATTAATTTTTCTCGAAGCCCATAACTAGAAATTTGCTGGAGCGGCTGTCCCATTTGCGACGCAACAAGTGCGACGCTACACACAGATGGAGTGGCAGTTTAATTACTCTCGTGGTCCGCGAACCGGCATCGTTGCGTGTAGTATAGGAATGGTGCGTGTCAAGTCAGTGCTCGCGTTGAGCTTGTGCTCTTCATTTTGATTGAATGAAGTCTCACCTAAGTGAGCGGGGCCGATCCCGGAGGTAGTGCAATACCGGGCCGACCTGCGGCGGAGGTGAAGCAGGCTTCAAGCACTCCGCCAACTTCCAAAAATAGGTTTAATATCGTGGGTCCATATAGAACCCGTATCAGATATTAAGCTGATAAGAACAGATACTACACTTTGATCTTAGCCAAAAGGCCGAGAAGCGATGTCCTTCACTTCACTTCATTGTACTACTGCCTTGTGGGCGCCCTGCCGACATGGGTAACCTCAGCAACAGCGTGGGCAATATTATAAAATTCAGCCTGTGTACAGACTCAACGCTCCCTATCTCACGGATGAATTCGCAACGCCTCAGTCTTTCGCTGTTAACGAAACGCTGTCGCGTAGAAACGAGACCCGAGTGCAATCTTGCTTGTAACGCGAAACCAACCAAGGCAACCTCGTAGAAAACGGAACAGGCGAGCGGAAAAAAAACGCGCCAGGGGAATGCTTACTTCCGTCTGAATGCGACCGCTCAAGGTGACCTTCCTTGAGGGCTTCGTTTCAAGCCCGTGTGCAATTGTAATATACTACGCGCATTTCCTTCATTTCTTTTTATTTACCGCAAGGCCCACTGAAAATTTTGATACGGCACAGGCCGGGACGGATCGCAACGTGTCGAATCGACCGGTAGAATTAGGTAGCATGCCCCATGTACGAAGACGAGCAACATAGAAGTGAATGACAAAATAAATATAGAAAACGCTGCACACTCCTTCCAACCGGAAACATAGAGGGGAGAAAGATCGCCATCTGAAACACAGGCATTGTAAAAAAAAGAAAAAAAAAAGTGCTACCTCATCATCTTTACCATTACCGTGTGTGTGTATGTATATATGCATGTGTGTGTGTTTGTGTATTTATATATATATATATATATATATATATATATATATATATATATATATATATATATATATACGCACACATGCTAGCATAGCTTAAACGCAGCTGGACAGCTCAGCCTTGCACAAGAACCACCCCCTGTCGCAAACCCCTTTGAAACATTCAAATGCCAAACACGAGTAGAGCGAGGTCGTTCGAACCTGGCGCCAAAACGCATTGGCGCCATCTGTGTACGGAACTAGGAAAACCTGCGGACTTTGCAATACAGAAAGAAAGGTAGATGGCGCGAGCTAACGCTCCATTGCATACTAAGAACGAGAGTTAGTGAATAATGGCAGAAACGTCTTGGGAAGAGAAAAAAAAAAAAAACACGCAAAAGTTGTTGGCTTGTGCAAGCACTCTATGTTACAGCGATTAAAGAGCATAGCATCTTCTACAACAGCAGCTACAAAAAGAAGAAGAACGTGAGAGAGGGAGAGAGACAGGCGTGTTTCTTTGGAATGCAGAGCATGCAGCACATACTATAAAGTGCCAAAGAGACGGGGAAAGCAGATGGCGCGAAGGTGTATGTCCTCAAAGCTTGAAAGCAATTTCTAAATTACATGTACCGAAGTCCACCTACTCTCATCAGGTTGCTCCCGCCTCCAGTTGCGTTTAAAGTGAAATTACAGTCGCCTCAAAGGCAGACAGAGAGAGAGTGAAAATAGGTACACTTGCTTCGCGCAGCTGCAGCCGTTCAAATTTTACAGCAAGAGCACTCCCGAAGCAACAAAGTCCGCTGCCGCCTGGGCGCAATGCGCTCGCTTCAGTAAATTGCCGTGCTGGCCTCGGCAACCAAGAGGTGTAGTGCGGCAGACTGCTGCATTGTAGCACACCGCAAACCGTGCAGACGTAAGCGATCGCCTCGACATCGCTGCGAGCGCTCGAAGAGACAAAGTCCGAAACCACGTGTGCCGGGGCGGTGCGAGCGCGACGCCTTTGACGCAACTTTTGCGTACAAGCCGCCGCACCGCCACGACGGAATCGCTGGCATCCCGCACGCAGCTGCATTGTGTCACGCCGGCAATCGTTGAAACACCACGCAGTCGTCGGCGTCGGCCCCGACATGGTTGCGAGCGCTGGAAGAGACAAAGTCCGAAACCGCGTGTGCCGGGGCGGCGCGAGCGCGACGCCTTTGACGCAACTTTTGCGTACAAGCCGCCGCACGGACACGACGGAGCCGGTGTCACCCTGCAGAGGGCTGCACTATAGCACGCCGGGAACCGGCAAAGAACCGCGCAGACGTCGTCGTTGGCCGCGGCGTTGCCGCGAGCACGCGAAGAGACAAAGTCCGAAAGGACGTCAGCCGGGGCGTCGAGCACGCCGCCCGCACTGTTCGCACGCGTGCTCGGAAATGGCGAAGGGGCCGCGCTAGCGTGCCTTGAATCGGTGAGCGGCGGTACCGCGGCGATCGCCAGAGCTCGAATCCGCCCTGCAAAAGCCAAATATTGGCGCTCGGCTCGGCGCAGTACGCCGCCGCGTCGCACGAGTACGGCCCCATGGAGGTCTGGGCACTTATCGCTGCTACTGTAAGGGGCCGTACGGCCCCGGCCGACATTGTACCGTAGTGCGATTTTCGGCTTGCGCGTGCTCGTGGCGTAGTCCGCGCACCGTTCCGACGTCGACAATCGTGCCCACGACTACGCGAGCGCTGGAAGAGACAAAGTCCGAAACCGCGTGTGCCGGGGCGGCGCGAGCGCGACGCCTTTGACGCAACTTTTGCGTACAAGCCGCCGCACGGACACGACGGAGCCGGTGTCGCCCTGCAGAGGGCTGCACTATAGCACGCCGGGAACCGGCAAAGAACCGCGCAGACGTCGTCGTTGGCCGCGGCGTTGCTGCGAGCACGCGAAGAGACAAAGTCCGAAACGACGTCAGCCGGGGCGTCGAGCACGCCGCCCGCACTGTTCGCACGCGTGCTCGGAAATGGCGAAGGGGCCGCGCTAGCGTGCCTTGAATCGGTGAGCGGCGGTACCGCGGCGATAGCCAGAGCTCGAATCCGCCCTGCAAAAGCCAAATATTGGCGCTCGGCTCGGCGCAGTACGCCGCCGCGTCGCACGAGTACGGCCCCATGGAGGTCTGGGCACTTATCGCTGCTACTGTAAGGGGCCGTACGGCCCCGGCCGACATTGTACCGTAGTGCGATTTTCGTCTTGCGCGTGCTCGTGGCGGTGTCCGCGCACCGTTCCGACGTCGACAATCGTGCCCACGACTACGCGAGCGCTGGAAGAGACAAAGTCCGAAACCGCGTGTGCCGGGGCGGCGCGAGCGCGACGCCTTTGACGCAACTTTTGCGTACAAGCCGCCGCACGGACACGACGGAATCGCTGGCATCCCGCACGCAGCTGCATTGTGTCACGCCGGCAATCGTTGAAACACCACGCAGTCGTCGGCGTCGGCCCCGACATGGTTGCGAGCGCTGGAAGAGACAAAGTCCGAAACCGCGTGTGCCGGGGCGGCGCGAGCGCGACGCCTTTGACGCAACTTTTGCGTACAAGCCGCCGCACGGACACGACGGAGCCGGTGTCGCCCTGCAGAGGGCTGCACTATAGCACGCCGGGAACCGGCAAAGAACCGCGCAGACGTCGTCGTTGGCCGCGGCGTTGCCGCGAGCACGCGAAGAGACAAAGTCCGAAACGACGTCAGCCGGGGCGTCGAGCACGCCGCCCGCACTGTTCGCACGCGTGCTCGGAAATGGCGAAGGGGCCGCGCTAGCGTGCCTTGAATCGGTGAGCGGCGGTACCGCGGCGATCGCCAGAGCTCGAATCCGCCCTGCAAAAGCCAAATATTGGCGCTCGGCTCGGCGCAGTACGCCGCCGCGTCGCACGAGTACGGCCCCATGGAGGTCTGGGCACTTATCGCTGCTACTGTAAGGGGCCGTACGGCCCCGGCCGACATTGTACCGTAGTGCGATTTTCGTCTTGCGCGTGCTCGTGGCGGTGTCCGCGCACCGTTGCGACGTCGACAATCGTGCCCACGACTACGCGAGCGCTGGAAGAGACAAAGTCCGAAACCGCGTGTGCCGGGGCGGCGCGAGCGCGACGCCTTTGACGCAACTTTTGCGTACAAGCCGCCGCACGGCCACGACGGAGCCGGTGTCACCCTGCAGAGGGCTGCACTGTAGCACGCCGGGAACCGGCAAAGAACCGCGCAGACGTCGTCGTTGGCCGCGGCGTTGCCGCGAGCACGCGAAGAGACAAAGTCCGAAACGACGTCAGCCGGGGCGTCGAGCACGCCGCCCGCACTGTTCGCACGCGTGCTCGGAAATGGCGAAGGGGCCGCGCTAGCGTGCCTTGAATCGGTGAGCGGCGGTACCGCGGCGATCGCCAGAGCTCGAATCCGCCCTGCAAAAGCCAAATATTGGCGCTCGGCTCGGCGCAGTACGCCGCCGCGTCGCACGAGTACGGCCCCATGGAGGTCTGGGCACTTATCGCTGCTACTGTAAGGGGCCGTACGGCCCCGGCCGACATTGTACCGTAGTGCGATTTTCGTCTTGCGCGTGCTCGTGGCGGTGTCCGCGCACCGTTGCGACGTCGACAATCGTGCCCACGACTACGCGAGCGCTGGAAGAGACAAAGTCCGAAACCGCGTGTGCCGGGGCGGCGCGAGCGCGACGCCTTTGACGCAACTTTTGCGTACAAGCCGCCGCACGGCCACGACGGAGCCGGTGTCACCCTGCAGAGGGCTGCACTGTAGCACGCCGGGAACCGGCAAAGAACCGCGCAGACGTCGTCGTTGGCCGCGGCGTTGCCGCGAGCACGCGAAGAGACAAAGTCCGAAACGACGTCAGCCGGGGCGTCGAGCACGCCGCCCGCACTGTTCGCACTCGTGCTCGGAAATGGCGAAGGGGCCGTGCTAGCGTGCCTCGAATCGATCGGCCGGGGGCCCCGTAGGGCGACAGACAGGCAATTGTGCAGGAAACCGTACTGGCCATTGGCGAGAAATTGCCGTTCGCGCATTCGGTGGACGCGCTGCGCTTTCACGACTTCGGCATTGTGCTGCCGACGTAAGCTTTCAATCTTGCTCGCGGCGTTACGAGGCGGCACGATTTTCGCCAAACGCTCGTCGAAAGTGGCACGAGTACGGCCCCATGGAGGTCTGGGTACTTATCGCTGCTATTATATGGGGGTCCCAGAGAGCAGTCGCCCCCAAAGCGACCTGGGTGTTTGATATGCGGCGGGCTTCGTGCCCGTCAAGCGTGTCCCCGGTATCGCTCCCGTGGATCCCACAGCTGACGTCTGCAGCCTCATCCGCTTGATGCGTTAGGGGCTGGTTGTCGGACGACGCTTTTTCCACGATATCGAAGTGTGTTCCGCATCGTCCTCGGACGAATCAAATACGAAAGCGCCGAAGGCGCGGGCGTGACCCGTCGCCTAGCGGCTTTGCCGTCTCGGCTACGTTGCAAGTGTCGGTCGGTCCACCAGTGCTGCGGGCTCGAGAGAAACCGCAAGCCGCGATCGAGTCGACACAACCGGTCTATCGAGAATGTTGCGTGCTTCTTGCCGCGTGGCGATACCCGGCCCTGCGGGGAGGGCGCCGTTGCGAGCTCGAACGCCGTCGTCTCGGACTGTGCAAAGTGCTACCCTTTGCGAGAACGAAGCGTGTTGGGGCGCCTGAAGGTGGCCTCGGCATCGCAAAAACGGCGTCCGGCCTGCTTGAAAGGCTGGACGCGCAGTTGAACGATTACCTGGTTGATCCTGCCAGTAATCATATGCTTGTCTCAAAGATTAAGCCATGCATGTCTAAGTACATGCCGAAATAAGGCGAAACCGCGAATGGCTCATTAAATCAGTTATGGTTCCTTAGATCGTTTCTTCCTACTTGGATAACTGTGGCAATTCTAGAGCTAATACATGCAGTGAGCCTGAAGCCCTTTGGGCGACGGGTGCTTTTATTAGACCAAGATCGATCGGGTTTCGGCCCGTATTGTGTGGTGACTCTGGATAACTTTGTGCTGATCGCATGGCCACGAGCCGGCGACGTTTCTTTCAAGTGTCTGCCTTATCAACTTTCGATGGTAGGTTACTTGCTTACCATGGTTGTTACGGGTAACGGAGAATCAGGGTTCGATTCCGGAGAGGGAGCCTGAGAAACGGCTACCACATCCAAGGAAGGCAGCAGGCGCGCAAATTACCCACTCCCGGCACGGGGAGGTAGTGACGAAAAATAACAATACGGGACTCTTTTGAGGCCCCGTAATTGAAATGAGTACACTCTAAATCCTTTAACGAGGATCAATTGGAGGGCAAGTCTGGTGCCAGCAGCCGCGGTAATTCCAGCTCCAATAGCGTATACTAAAGCTGCTGCGGTTAAAAAGCTCGTAGTTGGATCTCAGTTCCAGACGAGTAGTGCATCTACCCGATGCGACGGCTCGGACTGAACATCATGCCGGTCCTTTCTTGGTGCACTTCATTGTGTGCCTCGAGAAGGCCGGTGCTTTTACTTTGAAAAAATTAGAGTGCTCAACGCAGGCGAGTCGCCTGAATAAACTTGCATGGAATAATAGAACAAGACCTCGTTTCTGTTCTGTTGGTTTTTGGAATACGAGGTAATGATTAAGAGGGACAGACGGGGGCATTCGTATTGCGGCGCTAGAGGTGAAATTCTTGGACCGTCGCAAGACGAACTACTGCGAAAGCATTTGCCAAGAATGTTTTCTTTGATCAAGAACGAAAGTCAGAGGTTCGAAGGCGATCAGATACCGCCCTAGTTCTGACCATAAACGATGCCAACCAGCGATCCGCCTGAGTTACTCAAATGACTCGGCGGGCAGCTTCCGGGAAACCAAAGTGTTTGGGTTCCGGGGGAAGTATGGTTGCAAAGCTGAAACTTAAAGGAATTGACGGAAGGGCACCACCAGGAGTGGAGCCTGCGGCTTAATTTGACTCAACACGGGAAAACTTACCCGGCCCGGACACTGGGAGGATTGACAGATTGAGAGCTCTTTCTTGATTCGGTGGATGGTGGTGCATGGCCGTTCTTAGTTGGTGGAGCGATTTGTCTGGTTAATTCCGATAACGAACGAGACTCTAGCCTATTAAATAGGTGCGGGGTTCCCAGCACCTTACAACCTTCTTAGAGGGACAAGCGGCTCCTAGCCGCACGAAACAGAGCAATAACAGGTCTGTGATGCCCTTAGATGTCCGGGGCCGCACGCGCGCTACACTGAAGGAAGCAGCGTGTCTTTATCCCTGTCTGAAAAGACTGGGTAACCCGTGGAACTTCTTTCGTGATTGGGATAGGGGCTTGCAATTGTTCCCCTTGAACGAGGAATTCCCAGTAAGCGCGAGTCATAAGCTCGCGTTGATTACGTCCCTGCCCTTTGTACACACCGCCCGTCGCTACTACCGATTGAATGATTTAGTGAGGTCTTCGGACCGATGTCCGGCGCGGCCTTTCGGTTGCGCCGGTCTGTTGGAAAGATGACCAAACTTGATCATTTAGAGGAAGTAAAAGTCGTAACAAGGTTTCCGTAGGTGAACCTGCGGAAGGATCATTACCGGATTGTGAAGGGTGGCGAGCGCCATTGTTTCTACCCCGTGTGGGTGAAGCAGCTCGCTGCGCCCGACGCTTTCCGCCGCTGGCCCCGCTTGGACGCGGGGACGGCTATACCCGAACATGCCGGGGACTGCCTGAATTTTGAGGGGCGCCCCGTGCCAAATTTGTTGCGCCCAGTGGACGCCGGCTGCAACCTTGGACGGTTGGCTTGGCCGCGCCCGCGGGTAGAAACGGCGTAACGCACACTGGGTGGGCTTTCTGTCCGCTTTGGCGCTCTTGCGCGGAATGGGAGTAAGACGACCCGACCTGCTGCTTTGCCCAGTACGAGGGGAACGGCGAAGCGTGCGGTCGGTCAAGGAACTGACGGTCGAGAGCTAATGCCGCTGCCGCTTAGTACACACACGGAACCGTGGTGCGAGCGCTCTCCCGTCCTCCGCGGCAAACGCTGCCGAGTCTGAAAAGTCTGGCGGCTGCCGGTCGCTTCCTGCGGCGAGTATGGAGTAACGACCCGACTTTGTTGCCGCCCAAGTACTAAAGGAACGGTGTGGCGCTCGGTCGGTCATGGAACTGTCGGTATGAGGGTGCGGCTGCCAAGTACGGAAGGAACCGTGGCCTAAAGTGCTCTCCCGTCCTCCGCGGCAAATGCCACCGAGTCCGAAAGGGCCGGAGGCTGCCGGTCGGCTCCTGCTCGTGACGCGCGAGGTGTCGAGATCGCGGTTTAATGCGACGACGTCTGCAGGCTATTCGCCCGCCGCCGAGGGAAAGGCGGCGTTGCTGCGAAGTACCGAAGGAAACGCGGCTTTGCTACGTCGGAAGCGTTCTGCGGTTAGCGGACTTGTGCGCTTTGGGAAGGCGCCGCACGTCGAAAGAGGAAGTACGGACAGACGAGGGACTGTAGTCCCGGATTCGAACGCACTTGCGGCCAGGCCCTTGCTGGCTTCGTCTTCCGCCTCAAGTAGACTTGTTGTGGCGCCGGCGCAGGGAGCCGTCCCTGGCACTGGCCGAGTGGTTTTGGAGAGCTGCGCGAGTACGCGCGCCGGGCTCTTGTCTTTCGTCTCAAGTAGGCTGTTGGATCAACAGCGGTTATGCTGCGGCGATCTGCCGATGCGAAAGTGTGTGTGTGTTTGAGGCCCTTCTATGAACCTACTGCTGACTGAAGCGAAGCACGTCGATGGGGGTGAAGCCCTGCCCGTGGCCGTGTAGCCGTTAAAGACTCCACAGCGGCTTAGCCCTAATCATGGCTCTGTCGCTCTTTGCAATTTTTAGTGGAGCGATGTGAACGTGCACACGAGACACACGGGTCCGGTGGTTGGATGGCAGGTAAAACCGGCTTCGAGTGCGCGCAAACGGCATAAGCTACCTCGAGGG
>NC_092823.1:13001930-13019430 GCF_023375885.2 Dermacentor andersoni | reverse complement strand
CTCCTGGGGCTGTAACAGCGAGGCCGGTATTGACTGCCGCCTCGCGCACACTGGTACAGGGGGGGCTGCTTTTTTTTTTTTTTTTTTTTTTTCGCCGCCCCGGCTGACGTGGTTGCGGACTTTGCCGCGCGCAGGCGCGCGACAGACTTCTACCGGACTGCATACAATTTCAGCAACAACAATCCCGTGGGTTCAGTTGCAGTCCCCGCGTGGCTTAAGCGCCGAGCATTTTTACTCGCTACCTGGCTTAAGCGCCGAGCATTTTTATCGCGCTACCTGGCTTAAGCGCCGAGCATTTTCAGCCTTAAGCGCGGGCGTTCGGCGCTCTCCGTGGCCGCCCCGGCTGACGTGGTTGCGGACTTTGCCGCGCGCCGGCGCCGACAGACTTCCACCGGAATGCATACAATTTCAGCAACAATCCCGTGGCTTCAGTTTTAGTCCCCGCGTGGCTTAAGCGCCGAGCATTTTTTCTCGCTACCTGGCGTAAGCGCCGAGCATTTTCAGGCTTAAGCGCGGGCGTTCGGCGCTCTCCGTGGCCGCCCCGGCTGACGTGGTTGCGGACTTTGCCGCGCGCAGCTTGAGCGGTGAGCATTTTCAGTCGCCATATGTGGCTTAAGCGCGGGCGGGGTGTGGCCGCCCCGGCTGACGTGGTAGCGGACTTGGCGTAATGTTGCCCGTTGTTTCACAGGAAACGGGCACCGCGAATTTCATGCTTTCTTTCCAGCTTGGAACGTTTGGCTTTGTGTGCGGGTGCTGCATTTAAGGAGCTGTGTATAACTTTATAGAGCGTCTCAAGAAAAACAATTTGTTTGAAGCTTCACACGTGAGAGGAGCGGCTTCTGAGTACGAGGCGGTTTTCCTTTTTTTTTTTTTCTGCCGATAATTGTACTCATCTGCCACGTCTCTCACCACGATATGATATTTTTTTGGGGGGTTTCTCCTTTGATCCTCAAGTGAACGGACTGTCCAGTACTGATGCCATTTACAAAAATCCAAAACAGCAGAGGCCCGCACCTGCTCAATCAACGCCAACTCAATTTAAGGAAGGGCTGTTCAAAAGCTGATCGAAACCATCCAGTTTGGGAAAACCTATTTTATGCAGTAGTTTTTATTATTATTTTTTTTTTATTGTGAGAGACGTGAAATCCACACCACGAAATGAACGTCCCTTTGTTACCCTTTTGTTACCGCGGCTTCGAAACCGTGCGTAATACCAATTTAATTGTGTCCTGGTTGGCCGTTTGTCAGCACTTTGTGTTCTTCTAGAAAATCAACTACTAGTTTATAAATTACGTGCGCGAAATTTTCCTCCGTGTGCACCACCAAAATACTTAAAGAAGAGAGAATGCGTCCGGGGCCTTGGGATTTCGAAAATGCCGTGCTCTGAAATTTTCACATCCGCCATTGGAAAGATAATTATTATCCGTCGTAAAAAAGAAAAAAAAAAAGAAAGAAATCACATTTGAAATTATCATTGAAAGTGGCCACGTTTTTCGGGGCATGTCTTGATGAAATAATTTCAGTTCAGTTCAGCATGATTGGATTTCATCTTTTCCAGTATTCTCAGTACTCTCGTTGTAGTACCAATTGCCGGCAGATTTTTTTTTTAGTTGTTTAGAGTTATACATTCCTGAACGATGTTTTTCTTTTCCTCAAAGCTAGCCATAGAACCAGCGCTTTCTATAAAATCATGACAATAAGAATCCAGCATATCGGTTCATCTTCGGCGCGATTAAAGTTCGGGAACTGGCGATTTTTTATTGCCGTGATCAAGAAGGTTAACACCAGATAAGGCGTGATATTTCAGCATACCAGTCACGATATCTAATCGAATCTAAGATTGAAATGGCGTTCTGAATTCTTTCGGTTCCAGATAGAAAGAAACAGAAAAAAAAAAAAAAAGAAAGGATGTGATTGATTGCCATTCAAATCTGAAGACCGCGTGGAGAAAGTGTTCCGGTTTACATTCGGCAAATCAAAATGAACGGCTAAAATTAATCCATCGTCTGGTTTCATGCGCGAGATCACGTAAAAGGCAGCCATTCTTCTTAGCATGGTTTCTCTCTTTTGCTCTCTCATTCGCGCACGGAAATTTCTTCGTACGGGAATTTTATGAAGCGAAGGCGGCTGCAGACCATTTTCTTTGTTTAGTTCATGTTCGTAGGCGCAAATTACAAACCTAACACTTGGAGCAACATTTCCACTACTCTAGAGGGGCATAAACTGTAGACAGTGCACGCTTTCTCATTTATCCAATCGCTCGCAAACACATTGCATTGCTAGTCTACAGTGGCAATACAAAGTGACGTTTCACCATGCACGTCGAAGTTCATTACCAGTACCGCGCCAGCATCGACCGGCCGGCGAAGCGACGAGCTCAGCAGCGCATGCGCAAGGCCCGACACCACCCCAACCGAGCTTCCCTGCTTATCGGAGAGAGCAAGTGCGCGTGAACACGGGCGCGTCTGAGTATCTGGATTTAAAAAAAAAAGAAAAAGAAAGCGTTTCCGAGATATTGACAAAGACAAGTGGTCGCGGTCGCTCTGAATCTTATCGTATTATAGAAAACGTGGGATGGCGGCGCTTCCTCGAGGGTCAGAAAGTACAATCGTCGAACTAGGTGGCAAGTGGAGTACATCCTTTTTCTTGGAACGGTTTGCAATTGACTGCTTGAATGTGCCGACCACGCGTCGCGGGTCGCGTATAGAGCCAACCGTTGGCAAGCACGCGTCTAGCGTAGCAGCAGAACCGATCGCGGTTGCGATAACCCATCGTTGGCAGCGAAAAAGAAAAACACCCACACGCAGTTTGTAGCAATAACCGTACAAATCAATGTGGTTTTAAATATAGCTTCACTGGTCACCCAAGAAGGGCACCGAAACTTTCTCATGACGCACACCGCTGTAGTCCACAAAGAACAAAGCGCACAAAATAGATATGATACAGCCGCACCGCATTATTTCGTGTTTTCACCATTTCATTACTTTCGTGTGCATGCGCGCTAGGGCCACGCAGGCCAGGAGTAAAAGGCACGAAAAAAAAAAAAAAATGGTACGCAATCCTAAGCTTTGACTTGACTGCTGTGGCACTCGCATTTGTGTTCTTTACCTTAGGCGAACGCAATGCGCAAACTGAACTGGAATTTCCAATAATGGAAATTCCTGTTTGGCTCATATTTGCGTTTTTCGCCCGAGCAAGCGCTTCACTGCACTACGCTTTGCCCCTTCAACGTGGCTACACTGCCCGGCAGGCGTGTTCTGCGTAGGGCCGAACCTGCAGGCAAAAAGCATGGGCGCCGCCATCTTGTTGAGAGCGGCGCCAGGGACACAATCGCGCCTAGCTCATTGAGTTTTCCCCCAAAACTGAAAAAAATTTGACTTCATTAAACGAGAAAGATGCCACGAGTGTCCCAACAAAAAGCTTTGAGGATTACCGAAGGGTAACTGAGGGCGACGCAACGGGCTCTGGAAAGAAGGATGATGGGTGTGGCGTCACGGGGGGATCGGAATAGAGCAGATTGGGGTGTGCGAGAACAAACGCTCGTTAATGACACCAAAGTTTAAACCAGGAAAAACAAATGGGCATGCGCAGGGCATGCAATCTGGGGGGAAGATAACCGGTGGCCATTAAGGGTTACAGACTGAATTCCGAGAGGAGGGAAGCGTAGCAGGGGGTGGCAGAAAGGTAGGAGGGCAGATTAGATTAGGGACTACATGGCGACAATCGGCACCTGACCGGGGTACTTGGAGGATCATGGGAGATGCCTTTGCCCTGCAGTGGGCGTAGCCAGGATGATGATGATGATGATGTTCATGATGAAAAGGTAGCAACAGGTCTTCGTAACATACAGGTTAGAAAGATGAGGCACCTTTTAACCCTTGAATATATTTCGCCACATTCGGGCATACGACAAGTTTGTTTTCGAGGCGCTCGGTCCCACTGCTGCGAAAATGTGTACACAAAGGCTGCACAGTAGTTGCCAGAAATCGGGCACTCTATTTTTCTTTCATAGGGAATCTTTCTTCCACTTGGGCAGCGGATTTCGGCGGCAGGGCGAGCTTGCGTGGGCGCGGTGGTTTACGGATCCAAGCGATAGTGAACTCCAAAATCCAGTGTTGGCTTTGAGTGGGATTCATATTGATTGCGAACCCCACGGCTAATCCTACCCCCCATCCCCCCAAGTGGCTCTTTACAGGAGACAATCATTCAGAGACATCGGACAAATAGGAATTCTGGTTCTTTCTTTTGCTTTCATTAATTTTTCTCGAAGCCCATAACTAGAAATTTGCTGGAGCGGCTGTCCCATTTGCGACGCAACAAGTGCGACGCTACACACAGATGGAGTGGCAGTTTAATTACTCTCGTGGTCCGCGAACCGGCATCGTTGCGTGTAGTATAGGAATGGTGCGTGTCAAGTCAGTGCTCGCGTTGAGCTTGTGCTCTTCATTTTGATTGAATGAAGTCTCACCTAAGTGAGCGGGGCCGATCCCGGAGGTAGTGCAATACCGGGCCGACCTGCGGCGGAGGTGAAGCAGGCTTCAAGCACTCCGCCAACTTCCAAAAATAGGTTTAATATCGTGGGTCCATATAGAACCCGTATCAGATATTAAGCTGATAAGAACAGAGTTTTTTATTTATGCTAGTTACAAATACATCAAAAATATGTTACGAAACCAAGGAAAAAACGGATAAAAGGTGTATAATCTAAAAACGCAAACAAATGACTAAAAAACGGTTAGTTAGTGGTGTTAGTAATAAAAGGCTAAAACTGTAAACGTGTATAAAAGTGGCAAAAAGCGCTTCTCTAAAAACAGTAAGATCATTAAAAGGTGCCTATGTGGGCTCTAAAAATCTTTGTAGAGGCGCTGATCGTGTCGCTGATGCACAGGCGTTTGAGTGTCCGTAGGTATTGCCTACTGCACAGCCTGCGCATCACACGATCGTTCCCCTGATCCCAGGTGCCAAGGCAGCCGACGACGACCGCGTCCACCGTCACGCGTTGGAACCGCCGGAGGAGATGATGCTGTACAGGGGCGTACTTCTCCTCCTTAGCCTTCCGGGCGTCCTGGAACGCCTGCAGCCTGTTCTCGAAAGGGCAGCAGACGTCCAGGATCAGTGCCTCCTCTCCACGGGCCAGTACCAGGTCGGGCTTGAGTGATGTGGTGCCCACGACCTGGTTCTCTGCGATGACAGTAAACCTCCCCAAGGCAGCCTTTTTTATTCTGGCGACGATGGTGTTATGACGCTCCGTCATGGCCCGGCTCTGCCGCATGCAATGGCATAGTACATGCGGCAGTGTCTCCTCCCCATACCCGCAGCGCCTGCATCTTTTGTCGGCTGCGGGTGCCCAGAGTCTTGTGGCATTGAGGGGGAGGAGGTTTAGCCGGGCTCGATGCACGAAACGCCAGTCGGTGAAGCGGGTGTAGCGGCCGGACCTCATGAAGTGGGAATTTGCCGGGTCGGCCGCTACACACACCATCGCCTTGCCCTGGTTCGGTTTGTCATGCAGAGCTCTGTCCCTTTCGGTGGAGAGGAGCGCCCGGATGGTCTTGACCAGCTTGTGGCGGTTCCTCGCTGACACAGAGGCCTCTCCGCAGTTGACGCGGGCCCCATGCTCCAAGAGCTCCCAGGCGACGGAGAGGCGACGGGAGGCTTTCCGGGCCTCCGTCCACACAGACTGGACCTGTGTGGACGTTTGTCGGAAGTCGCCCTCCGTCTCGCCTGAGAGGTAGGCCTCCATGTCCTCGGTGTTTGCGGGTCGTCTGAGCCGCCTTGACACGACGCCCTCTAGGTCCCCTGCTGCACGCTCCCGGACCTCCACGTCGGTCGACGTCAGTAGCTTGAAGGCCCCGTCCACCCGGCAGATGTCGCTGAGCTCCGCTGCAAGTGGGATCCCTGCACTGCCAGCCTGAGAGCCTCCGTACAAGTATTCATTGGAGGCTCTGGCTGGCACGTACAGGGTCTTCTTGATGAGCGGGCGGAGCTCCTCGTCTAAGCGTTGCCACTCTCCTTTGCTGGCAAGGCCCACCCGCATGGCAAAGTTCAAGGCTGGATACAAGAACGTTTTTATGGCATCCAGCCTTTGCCATGGGGCGAGCATGGAGGAGAGCAGCTTTCTGCCCAGGTGGATGGCCTCGTCGACCGTCGTCTCGTCCGGTAGCACCCTGAACCCCACTGGACGGCCCAGGAACTTGTGCCCCTCGAAGTCGCCAAGCGCCGGAATCGGGTCGCCACCCACGGTGAAGGAGGTGGGCCGTGTACCCACGGGATGGCGACCAGACAGGTGTAGAGATCGGCACTTGGCGGCGTTCAGTCGCAGCCCAAGCCGGGCCGACAGGGCAGCCACACGGTCCAAGCGGCTCTGCAGGGTGGTGGGATCCGCGGCCAGCAGCGTCAGATCATCGGCGTAGGCAAGGATGTTGTGCTGCCTATCGCCTCCCTGTACTGCACGGATGACCGGGTCCACCACCAGGTTGAAAAGCAGGCCGCTCAGAGGACAGCCCTGTCTCAGCCCGGCTCCGATGGTGATTGGCTCCGTAATGCCAGCTGCTGCCACGACGCAGGTGGTGTTGGCGCGGTAGAGGTCTTCAACGATGGTAGCAAAGGCCTCCCCCGCGCCGGCGCCGCGGACAGCGTCGACGAGGGCCTGATGGGCGACCGAGCCGAAGGCGTTGGCAAAATCGAGGAACCCCACGCACAGCTCCCCACCTCCTGTCCTGGCATCATCCAGGCGTCCCTGCAGCACGAAGTTGTGTTCAAACACCCCATCGTGCGGCAGGAAGCCCTTCTGACACCTGGACAGTACCGCATGGTCGCCCAACCACCTCTGCAGCCGGGTGGTGAGACACCCGGCATACAGTTTGGCGATCGTTCGACCAAGGGCAATGGGTCGCCAGTTTGTGGGGTCCTCGCGGTCGCCCTTCTTGTGAATCAGGATTGTCCTCGTCGACTTCCAGCTGAGGGGTGTGCGGCGGTATTGGAGGCATACGTTGTATACCGCCGCAAGGAACCTGCCCTCAGGGTCCACCTGCCTCCAGTGGTGGTACGTGAGGCGGTCCTCCCCTGGAGCTGTACTCTCGCATTTACGGAGCTTGGCTGCGACTTCTTCTGGTGAAAAGGGGCACAAGTCCAGTTCTTCGGTGGCCGGAAGCCTTGACCGCAGGATGCTGGTATCCACGGTTGTTGGTGACCAGAGGTTCGAGTAGTGATCTTGTAGTGCATGGGGGTCGATCGGACAGAGCTGCGACGGGCCTTCAGTGATTAGCCGCACTGCCCGGCGCCGGTTCCTTCGGTAAAGTGTTTGGATCTGCTGGGGGTTGTCGGGGTTCACCTCGCGCCTCCGTGATTGGCGCGAGTCCCCGACTGGCAGCCGCAGATGTTTGGTTGCGGCTGCAATGGCACGGTCGAGGATGTCTTCAAACCGTGCCCACTCCCCAGCAGACTCAGGCAACCGGCTCAATGCCCGCAGCTCTGCCGTCTCGTCTTCTAAGCCCCATGCACTGCCCTCTGGCCGCGTGGTACCAGCATGTTCTTCCTGGGTCCCGAAGTCCTGGGTGCTTCCGTCTTGGTCCTGCGACTCTGCCCTGCCTGGGGAGAGCTCCTGCATGGCCGCCGGCTCGTGAGCCTCGGAGGCTGGTGCTCCCGGGCTGCCTCGGTTGGACAGCAGCGATGGTGTTGGAGAAGGAGTGGCCGAGGCCGCGGTCTGCCCTGGTTGGGTTGGCGTCCGCTGATAGGGTGCCTCGGCCATCTCGCCATCGCTGCTTTGTCCGGGTGTTCCTCGAGGCGCCACAGGAGACGGCTCCTGGTCGGCGGCCTGCTCGGTGGCCACTGCTGGTGTTTCTGGAGGGTCCTCAGCGGGACCCTCGGTGCTGTCCTGCTCTGTTGGGGGGGTGCCGTCGTTGTCCTGCTCCGACGCACCAGAGGCAGCACCCGCGGCGAGATCACGCCTGGCTGCTAGTGCCGCCTCCCTCCTGTGCCACTGTTCGTGGTTGCTCAAGCCCCTCCTTGTGGGGAAGGACATTGAGCAACTGCCACATTGGTGTGGCAGGGCAGCAGGGGGGGCGGTCGAGTCGGCTGCAGCCAGGCAGGCGTGGGAGGCTGGTCTCAGCCCCAGTGTCTCGCCGCAGATGCTGCACACGTTGATGGTGCGCCGGATTCTGGCACCGTGCTCGACTTCGAGGTGCCGCTGGAGGGACTGCCGCCGCGCTGTCCATTTGGCCGCGGCGTAGGCAGCTCTGCAGCCCTCCTCGCAGCACCGGACCGTGTGGGGCACGGGGAAGAACACCGTGAGGGTGCCATCCTCACGTGCCGGCTGGCGTTCCCGCCCAGGGGTGTTGGGGTCGCCATCGTCTTCGTTGTGGTCATGGGCCATGCGGCCGTGGCCCCCAGGATCCATTGGATGGCCGTGCCTTCCGGACCCGGCGGCTCTCCTTAAAGGAGGCCAGGTCCGGAGGCTAGGGGGCCACTAGGAGTGGCAGCTAGGAGGCCAGGCCCATGACTGACGATGGCGAAGGCGGGGGCCAGCCGGTTGTGCCCCAGCACAGTGCCAGTCAAGATGGCAGGACCAACAGGCACCCCGCAGGTAGCAGCACCGGGTTCCAGGCAGTGGTCAGGCCGAGCAGGGCAGGAGTCTCCGATAGGCAGCAGGCAGCGCCAGGCAGCGGCAGGACCAGGAAGCAGGGCCGGTGTGGGTCGTCCAGGGGCCACCAGGTGGCAGCAGGGTGGGCTGTCCTGGAGGCAGTGCAGCAGGGAGCCGTGGGCCTAGAAAGAGAGGGCCGGGTCAGGGGAAAGACACTGCAATAACCGGGCAGGTGTCCGGGCGCCTCTACAAAGATAAGTGTAGGCAAGGCCGGGCAAGCCAGCTGCATGCACTACACTTTGATCTTAGCCAAAAGGCCGAGAAGCGATGTCCTTCACTTCACTTCATTGTACTACTGCCTTGTGGGCGCCCTGCCGACATGGGTAACCTCAGCAACAGCGTGGGCAATATTATAAAATTCAGCCTGTGTACAGACTCAACGCTCCCTATCTCACGGATGAATTCGCAACGCCTCAGTCTTTCGCTGTTAACGAAACGCTGTCGCGTAGAAACGAGACCCGAGTGCAAGCTTGCTTGTAACGCGAAACCAACCAAGGCAACCTCGTAGAAAACGGAACAGGCGAGCGGAAAAAAAACGCGCCAGGGGAATGCTTACTTCCGTCTGAATGCGACCGCTCAAGGTGACCTTCCTTGAGGGCTTCGTTTCAAGCCCGTGTGCAATTGTAATATACTACGCGCATTTCCTTCATTTCTTTTTATTTACCGCAAGGCCCACTGAAAATTTTGATACGGCACAGGCCGGGACGGATCGCAACGTGTCGAATCGACCGGTAGAATTAGGTAGCATGCCCCATGTACGAAGACGAGCAACATAGAAGTGAATGACAAAATAAATATAGAAAACGCTGCACACTCCTTCCAACCGGAAACATAGAGGGGAGAAAGATCGCCATCTGAAACACAGGCATTGTAAAAAAAAGAAAAAAAAAAGTGCTACCTCATCATCTTTACCATTACCGTGTGTGTGTATGTATATATGCATGTGTGTGTGTTTGTGTATTTATATATATATATATATATATATATATATATATATATATATATATATATATACGCACACATGCTAGCATAGCTTAAACGCAGCTGGAAAGCTCAGCCTTGCACAAGAACCACCCCCTGTCGCAAACCCCTTTGAAACATTCAAATGCCAAACACGAGTAGAGCGAGGTCGTTCGAACCTGGCGCCAAAACGCATTGGCGCCATCTGTGTACGGAACTAGGAAAACCTGCGGACTTTGCAATACAGAAAGAAAGGTAGATGGCGCGAGCTAACGCTCCATTGCATACTAAGAACGAGAGTTAGTGAATAATGGCAGAAACGTCTTGGGAAGAGAAAAAAAAAAAAAACACGCAAAAGTTGTTGGCTTGTGCAAGCACTCTATGTTACAGCGATTAAAGAGCATAGCATCTTCTACAACAGCAGCTACAAAAAGAAGAAGAACGTGAGAGAGGGAGAGAGACAGGCGTGTTTCTTTGGAATGCAGAGCATGCAGCACATACTATAAAGTGCCAAAGAGACGGGGAAAGCAGATGGCGCGAAGGTGTATGTCCTCAAAGCTTGAAAGCAATTTCTAAATTACATGTACCGAAGTCCACCTACTCTCATCAGGTTGCTCCCGCCTCCAGTTGCGTTTAAAGTGAAATTACAGTCGCCTCAAAGGCAGACAGAGAGAGAGTGAAAATAGGTACACTTGCTTCGCGCAGCTGCAGCCGTTCAAATTTTACAGCAAGAGCACTCCCGAAGCAACAAAGTCCGCTGCCGCCTGGGCGCAATGCGCTCGCTTCAGTAAATTGCCGTGCTGGCCTCGGCAACCAAGAGGTGTAGTGCGGCAGACTGCTGCATTGTAGCACACCGCAAACCGTGCAGACGTAAGCGATCGCCTCGACATCGCTGCGAGCGCTCGAAGAGACAAAGTCCGAAACCACGTGTGCCGGGGCGGTGCGAGCGCGACGCCTTTGACGCAACTTTTGCGTACAAGCCGCCGCACCGCCACGACGGAATCGCTGGCATCCCGCACGCAGCTGCATTGTGTCACGCCGGCAATCGTTGAAACACCACGCAGTCGTCGGCGTCGGCCCCGACATGGTTGCGAGCGCTGGAAGAGACAAAGTCCGAAACCGCGTGTGCCGGGGCGGCGCGAGCGCGACGCCTTTGACGCAACTTTTGCGTACAAGCCGCCGCACGGACACGACGGAGCCGGTGTCACCCTGCAGAGGGCTGCACTATAGCACGCCGGGAACCGGCAAAGAACCGCGCAGACGTCGTCGTTGGCCGCGGCGTTGCCGCGAGCACGCGAAGAGACAAAGTCCGAAAGGACGTCAGCCGGGGCGTCGAGCACGCCGCCCGCACTGTTCGCACGCGTGCTCGGAAATGGCGAAGGGGCCGCGCTAGCGTGCCTTGAATCGGTGAGCGGCGGTACCGCGGCGATCGCCAGAGCTCGAATCCGCCCTGCAAAAGCCAAATATTGGCGCTCGGCTCGGCGCAGTACGCCGCCGCGTCGCACGAGTACGGCCCCATGGAGGTCTGGGCACTTATCGCTGCTACTGTTAGGGGCCGTACGGCCCCGGCCGACATTGTACCGTAGTGCGATTTTCGGCTTGCGCGTGCTCGTGGCGTAGTCCGCGCACCGTTCCGACGTCGACAATCGTGCCCACGACTACGCGAGCGCTGGAAGAGACAAAGTCCGAAACCGCGTGTGCCGGGGCGGCGCGAGCGCGACGCCTTTGACGCAACTTTTGCGTACAAGCCGCCGCACGGACACGACGGAGCCGGTGTCGCCCTGCAGAGGGCTGCACTATAGCACGCCGGGAACCGGCAAAGAACCGCGCAGACGTCGTCGTTGGCCGCGGCGTTGCCGCGAGCACGCGAAGAGACAAAGTCCGAAACGACGTCAGCCGGGGCGTCGAGCACGCCGCCCGCACTGTTCGCACGCGTGCTCGGAAATGGCGAAGGGGCCGCGCTAGCGTGCCTTGAATCGGTGAGCGGCGGTACCGCGGCGATAGCCAGAGCTCGAATCCGCCCTGCAAAAGCCAAATATTGGCGCTCGGCTCGGCGCAGTACGCCGCCGCGTCGCACGAGTACGGCCCCATGGAGGTCTGGGCACTTATCGCTGCTACTGTAAGGGGCCGTACGGCCCCGGCCGACATTGTACCGTAGTGCGATTTTCGTCTTGCGCGTGCTCGTGGCGGTGTCCGCGCACCGTTCCGACGTCGACAATCGTGCCCACGACTACGCGAGCGCTGGAAGAGACAAAGTCCGAAACCGCGTGTGCCGGGGCGGCGCGAGCGCGACGCCTTTGACGCAACTTTTGCGTACAAGCCGCCGCACGGACACGACGGAATCGCTGGCATCCCGCACGCAGCTGCATTGTGTCACGCCGGCAATCGTTGAAACACCACGCAGTCGTCGGCGTCGGCCCCGACATGGTTGCGAGCGCTGGAAGAGACAAAGTCCGAAACCGCGTGTGCCGGGGCGGCGCGAGCGCGACGCCTTTGACGCAACTTTTGCGTACAAGCCGCCGCACGGCCACGACGGAGCCGGTGTCACCCTGCAGAGGGCTGCACTGTAGCACGCCGGGAACCGGCAAAGAACCGCGCAGACGTCGTCGTTGGCCGCGGCGTTGCCGCGAGCACGCGAAGAGACAAAGTCCGAAACGACGTCAGCCGGGGCGTCGAGCACGCCGCCCGCACTGTTCGCACTCGTGCTCGGAAATGGCGAAGGGGCCGTGCTAGCGTGCCTCGAATCGATCGGCCGGGGGCCCCGTAGGGCGACAGACAGGCAATTGTGCAGGAAACCGTACTGGCCATTGGCGAGAAATTGCCGTTCGCGCATTCGGTGGACGCGCTGCGCTTTCACGACTTCGGCATTGTGCTGCCGACGTAAGCTTTCAATCTTGCTCGCGGCGTTACGAGGCGGCACGATTTTCGCCAAACGCTCGTCGAAAGTGGCACGAGTACGGCCCCATGGAGGTCTGGGTACTTATCGCTGCTATTATATGGGGGTCCCAGAGAGCAGTCGCCCCCAAAGCGACCTGGGTGTTTGATATGCGGCGGGCTTCGTGCCCGTCAAGCGTGTCCCCGGTATCGCTCCCGTGGATCCCACAGCTGACGTCTGCAGCCTCATCCGCTTGATGCGTTAGGGGCTGGTTGTCGGACGACGCTTTTTCCACGATATCGAAGTGTGTTCCGCATCGTCCTCGGACGAATCAAATACGAAAGCGCCGAAGGCGCGGGCGTGACCCGTCGCCTAGCGGCTTTGCCGTCTCGGCTACGTTGCAAGTGTCGGTCGGTCCACCAGTGCTGCGGGCTCGAGAGAAACCGCAAGCCGCGATCGAGTCGACACAACCGGTCTATCGAGAATGTTGCGTGCTTCTTGCCGCGTGGCGATACCCGGCCCTGCGGGGAGGGCGCCGTTGCGAGCTCGAACGCCGTCGTCTCGGACTGTGCAAAGTGCTACCCTTTGCGAGAACGAAGCGTGTTGGGGCGCCTGAAGGTGGCCTCGGCATCGCAAAAACGGCGTCCGGCCTGCTTGAAAGGCTGGACGCGCAGTTGAACGATTACCTGGTTGATCCTGCCAGTGATCATATGCTTGTCTCAAAGATTAAGCCATGCATGTCTAAGTACATGCCGAAATAAGGCGAAACCGCGAATGGCTCATTAAATCAGTTATGGTTCCTTAGATCGTTTCTTCCTACTTGGATAACTGTGGCAATTCTAGAGCTAATACATGCAGTGAGCCTGAAGCCCTTTGGGCGACGGGTGCTTTTATTAGACCAAGATCGATCGGGTTTCGGCCCGTATTGTGTGGTGACTCTGGATAACTTTGTGCTGATCGCATGGCCACGAGCCGGCGACGTTTCTTTCAAGTGTCTGCCTTATCAACTTTCGATGGTAGGTTACTTGCTTACCATGGTTGTTACGGGTAACGGAGAATCAGGGTTCGATTCCGGAGAGGGAGCCTGAGAAACGGCTACCACATCCAAGGAAGGCAGCAGGCGCGCAAATTACCCACTCCCGGCACGGGGAGGTAGTGACGAAAAATAACAATACGGGACTCTTTTGAGGCCCCGTAATTGAAATGAGTACACTCTAAATCCTTTAACGAGGATCAATTGGAGGGCAAGTCTGGTGCCAGCAGCCGCGGTAATTCCAGCTCCAATAGCGTATACTAAAGCTGCTGCGGTTAAAAAGCTCGTAGTTGGATCTCAGTTCCAGACGAGTAGTGCATCTACCCGATGCGACGGCTCGGACTGAACATCATGCCGGTCCTTTCTTGGTGCACTTCATTGTGTGCCTCGAGAAGGCCGGTGCTTTTACTTTGAAAAAATTAGAGTGCTCAACGCAGGCGAGTCGCCTGAATAAACTTGCATGGAATAATAGAACAAGACCTCGTTTCTGTTCTGTTGGTTTTTGGAATACGAGGTAATGATTAAGAGGGACAGACGGGGGCATTCGTATTGCGGCGCTAGAGGTGAAATTCTTGGACCGTCGCAAGACGAACTACTGCGAAAGCATTTGCCAAGAATGTTTTCTTTGATCAAGAACGAAAGTCAGAGGTTCGAAGGCGATCAGATACCGCCCTAGTTCTGACCATAAACGATGCCAACCAGCGATCCGCCTGAGTTACTCAAATGACTCGGCGGGCAGCTTCCGGGAAACCAAAGTGTTTGGGTTCCGGGGGAAGTATGGTTGCAAAGCTGAAACTTAAAGGAATTGACGGAAGGGCACCACCAGGAGTGGAGCCTGCGGCTTAATTTGACTCAACACGGGAAAACTTACCCGGCCCGGACACTGGGAGGATTGACAGATTGAGAGCTCTTTCTTGATTCGGTGGATGGTGGTGCATGGCCGTTCTTAGTTGGTGGAGCGATTTGTCTGGTTAATTCCGATAACGAACGAGACTCTAGCCTATTAAATAGGTGCGGGGTTCCCAGCACCTTACAACCTTCTTAGAGGGACAAGCGGCTCCTAGCCGCACGAAACAGAGCAATAACAGGTCTGTGATGCCCTTAGATGTCCGGGGCCGCACGCGCGCTACACTGAAGGAAGCAGCGTGTCTTTATCCCTGTCTGAAAAGACTGGGTAACCCGTGGAACTTCTTTCGTGATTGGGATAGGGGCTTGCAATTGTTCCCCTTGAACGAGGAATTCCCAGTAAGCGCGAGTCATAAGCTCGCGTTGATTACGTCCCTGCCCTTTGTACACACCGCCCGTCGCTACTACCGATTGAATGATTTAGTGAGGTCTTCGGACCGATGTCCGGCGCGGCCTTTCGGTTGCGCCGGTCTGTTGGAAAGATGACCAAACTTGATCATTTAGAGGAAGTAAAAGTCGTAACAAGGTTTCCGTAGGTGAACCTGCGGAAGGATCATTACCGGATTGTGAAGGGTGGCGAGCGCCATTGTTTCTACCCCGTGTGGGTGAAGCAGCTCGCTGCGCCCGACGCTTTCCGCCGCTGGCCCCGCTTGGACGCGGGGACGGCTATACCCGAACATGCCGGGGACTGCCTGAATTTTGACGGGCGCCCCGTGCCAAATTTGTTGCGCCCAGTGGACGCCGGCTGCAACCTTGGACGGTTGGCTTGGCCGCGCCCGCGGGTAGAAACGGCGTAACGCACACTGGGTGGGCTTTCTGTCCGCTTTGGCGCTCTTGCGCGGAATGGGAGTAAGACGACCCGACCTGCTGCTTTGCCCAGTACGAGGGGAACGGCGAAGCGTGCGGTCGGTCAAGGAACTGACGGTCGAGAGCTAATGCCGCTGCCGCTTAGTACACACACGGAACCGTGGTGCGAGCGCTCTCCCGTCCTCCGCGGCAAACGCTGCCGAGTCTGAAAAGTCTGGCGGCTGCCGGTCGCTTCCTGCGGCGAGTATGGAGTAACGACCCGACTTTGTTGCCGCCCAAGTACTAAAGGAACGGTGTGGCGCTCGGTCGGTCATGGAACTGTCGGTATGAGGGTGCGGCTGCCAAGTACGGAAGGAACCGTGGCCTAAAGTGCTCTCCCGTCCTCCGCGGCAAATGCCACCGAGTCCGAAAGGGCCGGAGGCTGCCGGTCGGCTCCTGCTCGTGACGCGCGAGGTGTCGAGATCGCGGTTTAATGCGACGACGTCTGCAGGCTATTCGCCCGCCGCCGAGGGAAAGGCGGCGTTGCTGCGAAGTACCGAAGGAAACGCGGCTTTGCTACGTCGGAAGCGTTCTGCGGTTAGCGGACTTGTGCGCTTTGGGAAGGCGCCGCACGTCGAAAGAGGAAGTACGGACAGACGAGGGACTGTAGTCCCGGATTCGAACGCACTTGCGGCCAGGCCCTTGCTGGCTTCGTCTTCCGCCTCAAGTAGACTTGTTGTGGCGCCGGCGCAGGGAGCCGTCCCTGGCACTGGCCGAGTGGTTTTGGAGAGCTGCGCGAGTACGCGCGCCGGGCTCTTGTCTTTCGTCTCAAGTAGGCTGTTGGATCAACAGCGGTTATGCTGCGGCGATCTGCCGATGCGAAAGTGTGTGTGTGTTTGAGGCCCTTCTATGAACCTACTGCTGACTGAAGCGAAGCACGTCGATGGGGGTGAAGCCCTGCCCGTGGCCGTGTAGCCGTTAAAGACTCCACAGCGGCTTAGCCCTAATCATGGCTCTGTCGCTCTTTGCAATTTTTAGTGGAGCGATGTGAACGTGCACACGAGACACACGGGTCCGGTGGTTGGATGGCAGGTAAAACCGGCTTCGAGTGCGCGCAAACGGCATAAGCTACCTCGAGGGCAAGCGAGGAAGGCGTGGGCGCAAAACACACGCGCGAGTAGCAGGAGTGGAGTGCCATTAGGCTTTCAGCTGCTGAGACGCGGCCGCCGAAAGAGCGAGACTGGAGGAGCGCACGCCGAAAGGCGCTCTTCGAAACCACACACAGGGAGACGCCACGTGCCTAAAACCCTGGTTGTACTGTACTGAATTGAACAAACTATTTTTCACGACTCTAAGCGGTGGATCACTCGGTTCTCGGGTCGATGAAGAACGCAGCCAGCTGCGAGACTTGGTGTGAATTGCAGGACACACTGAGCACTGATTCTTTGAACGCACATTGCGGCCTTGGGTCTTCCCTTGGCTTCGTCTGTCTGAGGGTCGGATCACATATCAAGAGAGACTTCGGCGCACAGGGAACGTGCGTCCGTCGACTCGTTTTGACCGCGTCGGCATCATGGACAGTACGTTGAGCGCTAAAGCCACGCGCCAGCGGCCTCACGAGAGGGAGACGGTGGCAAACCGTTGTGCCAATTCTTCGAAAAGACGGAAACGAGGCATTACTACTGCAGCGTGACGAGTGCGCGCCTCTAGCAAGACCGCCGCAGGATGGAGTCGGATACCTGCAGGGAAAGAGCGGTCCAAGCACGAGGCGCGAACGTCTGTTGCCATGTAGCGCGCACGTTTGCGAGAGAGTCGGAAGCGCACGCTTGCGTGCACGGAAAACGTGGGAATGAAACGCCGGCCGATTCCCGCGCCGTGCGCAAAGCCAGCGCGATCGCAATTTGCGCTGTTTGCCTTCGAAGTACGTCGAGCTCCAGAGCTGGTCGCTCGTTCACGTCACCGCAGTTGTGTGGGCGCCCTTCCGGGCTTCGTCGCAGGAATGGGAATCGGCAGATTCTTGCGAGGAGCGGGGAGGAGAAGGGTGGCCCCCGAAAGCGGTTCGACGCGACAGCGCAGTCTGCGAGCGAGAAGAGTCACGGCACGGCGGAGAATTGCCGCGAAACGGAAAATGTCTCCTTCGAGAGCGTGGGTGCCCCGTTGGCCGAGCTGAAGCGTTCCGTCGTAGTCCGCCGTCGGTCCAAGTGCTTCGCAGTCTCTGTCCCCTAAAGACTGGGCCACTCCAGTTGGGGCAGGGGCGACGCTACACGAGACGATGCCTCCCGCCAGGTTTTAGTCGCCCCTG